>NW_019211455.1:23334234-23453180 GCF_002443255.2 Varroa destructor | reverse complement strand
AATTATAATTATATAATATATATATCATATATATGCATACTCTTTTATCTGTATCTAGTATATAGTTTGTTGGTATCTGTTTGTTCGTGTGTTACTCCATACAGGTATTTTTTGTTTATTATGCTTGGTTGTCTGTCTGTCCATTTAAAGTAAATTTTTGTCTGTTTTTTCGCCGGATCTTTCGTCTTTACTTTCAGTTAGTTATCTGTGCATTTATGCACTCACATAAAATATTCACTCACACACGCACATGTGTAATGTTATGGCTGCATCTTCTCCGCAACTTTGTATATACGCATATATTCGTATATAATGTGTTTACCTGCCTATGGATATTTGTGTGATGTGTGTGCGCGTGCCCACAGCATTCATCTCAGTTCAGCATTGCTGTTGCCCCCCTTTGCCGCCCCAAGCGAGATCCAAATTAAGGAAAGGTAAGAGGGACGTTGAACTGAAAATGGCGACGCTCGGTTGCCAGTTTTAGGACGCACTCGGCCGTACAGCGGCCACGAACGACTAAATTAAGGGGTAAACTAGCGATGGACAACGTCGCTGCGAGTGCACCATTGCCACAGCTGCTCCAACTACTCTGTGTTACTACTGCTGCTGCAGTGACTCCTGCGTCGCCGCGCCGCAGACGCGACTACCGCTGCCATAACCACTGCAGAGACTCTCTGCCGACCCAACAACAGCTGCCACCAGCCAACCAGCAGTACGAAACGCTACAAAACCCGCGTGCAAGGGGAGTACTGCGCGGCGGGAACTACGCAACGGGTAGTTCCCTGGGTAGACGTATCCAAGACAGCGAGAGAGAGAGAGAGAGAGAGAGAGAGAGAGATGAAGGACAGATGCACAGGAAATCTTCTGCGAATGAAGTTGCTACTGATGTCACAGAGGCAGTGAGGGTAGTCGTGGGGTAGTGGTGAAAGCTTCAATAACGTTAAGCAAGCGGTACTAACAGCACTCATACAATGGTTGTTACGTTACAATAATTTGGTCACTCGCTCCGGGTTTGGGTCGGCCTTTTACCGACGGGTTCACTTTGTTCCTGAGCGTATGTAAATCGTATCAGAGTTCTTGGCGGTATTCGTGATTCAAGCCGACTATCGACTGATATCTATTTGGTGGACATGCATAGATCTAGTGACACACGTTGCTGGCCGAAACCAAATACACGCGCGCAGACGGAAACCGGTCGTTATTGTTGGAGGGTCAGACGGACAGCATCAGCGGAGGGAGAGAAGTCGATTGACTATCGAGGCAGTGCCATGAGAAGGCACTTAGAAAAGCGACTGCAACAGCTGTCTAATATATGGAAGGTGGCAAATCAAGCAAAAGGGGGATCTTCTTCCAACAAATCAATTCACGAGGGTTTCCAGCATGATGCTACTATTGGCTGATAATAGTGATGATGATGTTGATACGGGAGAATAATGAGAATGGCAGTGCGCCTCGCGGGGATGCTTTGCAAACGCTATTTCTCGTAGATGTGACGAAGAGGACGATCGAGGCAGCAGAAGGAATTCAAGCAGATGACAGAAATTTGCTGGAGACAGACGAGCAAACAGACAGATGCTGGAGACACAAATGCAAGAATTACGCATAGATAGAAGCATACGGAGAGAAAGTATCTGACGAAGAGTGCGAGGAGCGGGCAAAGGGAACGGGGATCCGTAATTCATCTACCCAATCAAAGGACAAATACAGACAAGTAAAGCAAATTGTACTGTTAATCATATGGGGTGAAGCAGGCGGGCCGCAGCGTATATACATATATTCAGGATAATAAAAAAAGCCATAACAGTGTACAGTCTTCTACTAATGGTTTTCGCCAAAAGCCAAATTTGTTTGTATGTACGTACACGCATATTTTTGTTCGAAACCGTGTATACGTGTTTGTACAATTTTTTGGCCGGACCCATCCATCTAACCTACTATAGTGTTTTCATGCGAGGGCAAAGTGTGGGAAACAGATCTTGGATCACATGCAGACAAACGCTGCTAGGTCATTGAAACGAAGTCTTTTTTGATTGCCCTGTATGTCTGCATGCAGAAGTCCTTCCCTGTACGGTTTTGCTGGCTTGCATTTTTGGCCCTAGGCCAAAATTCGATCGATACTGAAGTAATAGGGGTATATATATATGTATACAACTATATAGTTGTACTGCGACCCGTAAACTTCAGAGCAGAGCACTAAATCGACGTTGTTTCTTTTTTTGGTGTTATTAGCATTCAGACATTATTCAGACCGAACAGATTGCACAGTAACGCTATATATAATTACAGTGGAGAAATTGGTTTACGCGCTACGATGTATATTATCTACTATTAGATACACATTACATATATGCAGATGATTTTGGTGCTTCTATGCGTTCACGCCATATCATTATATTGCGCCATATCGATTTGAATTTCCCGCGGGTAATCACCAGTTATTTGATTACCGTTTATTGACAAAGGGGGGGGGGGGGTAAAATTGTCAATCACACTTTGTCTTTGTACGAGCTGCTACTTGTCTGGACTGACAAAACGTTCGAAGTGATACGGGTCCGCAGAGGTTCTCAAAAACATTCGACTAGTAATAACTACACAAGTAAAATTATGTAAAAACAATTCTGGACGATTCGTTTGCGTTGTTTTTTATCTGTCGATTTTTTGCATCGATTTCTATGTGTCAAAAAAAACACAGAGTACCAATTGGCTGAAAAGTACGAATTAAGTAGTTGTTCTTTATCTAGACGAATGGTAACGTACTTAGAGAATTAAACTGTACAACATGAGCATTCTTCCAAATTTTAAAGCAGTGATGACAATAAATACTAAACATACGCACACGGTAAAGCGTTACGTGCACTAACGAATGGGCAACAACCTTTTTGCCTACCACATTGGGTAATCTAGCCCCCTCCGGCCCGATTCCAACATACATTCTAAGTTCGCAACGTGAAGTTGAAAAAAATTAAACTATTTAAATACTATTTGCACGACACAAACGTCAATAACATACGTGCATATCCTCGATTTACTATATCTAGCGAAACCTAGAAACGCCTCCGGATCGTATGATTGGCCTCAAAAACGCTAGTAGTAGGTGACGTTAATGGGCCCGCTCGCGACATGTACGTGCACTGTATGAAATTACGTAGAAAAATTAGTCGTTGAACGTTGGTTAGCTTCGTGAACGGCCCCCTACAAGGTACAGGCAAAAGCACTGCTATACCGGGGCTTACGACGCACACGGACGAACAGGGAGTGAGTAGGACAAATCAACGGTACCAAAATCCCTGCTCCATTCGCTGACTCTTTGTATCATACCCGTAGAAATGCAAAGCAGACGTTTGCATCTAACTGTTACAGTACGCTCACCTACGTAGTAATTGCTTACATCCACAGGCAAGCCCAGGTCATTGACTGGTCGGTTTTGAATATCAGAAAATTTTAAACTATTTGCTATTCCGTCATCGCTACGGCCGTAGCTTGCCTCTCCTATTTGTCTGATGCTCATTAATCTTTCTGGGCATGCGTTGGAGAACGCCGCAGCACGACGCATTGCTGAGCGTTCCAGGTAGGAGATTACTTCTAGCAGCCCGAGTGATTCAACCATACCAACCCAACTGGGCTTCGGTGACTTGCTAGACCAAACGTGTGACATTCCTCAGGCTATTATTGCCTTTTCTTCGCCAATGCTGTAGCGGTTACTATTGTTACTTTTCGAATGTTAGCTTGGCAGGTCAGTCAGAAACATGATAAATACAGTATGGCTCTCAAATCGGGCGCTACTGCGGAACTGCCGCTTGAGCAGGTGTCGTCTGCAAGCACCCTCTATCACTTGTGTTGCTTTATCACTATGTTGCGGGTTCTCACCGCAGCAGTCAGTACCGCTTAGGTTTTTTTGGGGTGAAAAAAATATCGATTCTTCGTATACGATTTCGGAATTCTCTTAGTTTAATGGTTGCTATTATTGTTCCGGGCATAGTAGGACTATAAAACGAGAAAACTTAATTTGAAACTGCTCTATTTTTAGATGCTAGACAGAGCAGGATGGCTGTAATCGTGTATCTGTAGGAAATAGGTAGTTTTCAGGGTCTAGTCATTGATTGCCAATATATTATAACCATATTGTACGATTAGCCAGGGGTTGGATAAGATCGACTGGTTGAGCTGGCATTAGCAACGTATTCTGAAACCGTTTAACGCCAAACAAATCAAGGGTGGATTTTTTTTTGTAGGATGCAAGCATATGCTTAGTGGTTCAGAATCTGCGGTCGGGTTCGCGATACTGTGAGCTTTGTTAAAGTTTAAGTCGAAAAAAGACCTCTACTTTTAATGGGACACAGAAGACTTCTGACGATATCCACGCTAGCGCCTTCCAATGCCGCTTACCTTTCAGAGCGATTGCGTCGCCGTCACTTCGATGGCTATGGTGCAAAAGTGCAAGTGATTTGTGATGAAGATCTATGACTAACTGTAACTTGTGCACAATCTGAATCTTCACCCAAACTACGACGACCCACTTAATGCTTCGTCCACTATGCTTTATTCGTGCCAAAGCCACAAATTATATGTTTTCCGAGTATTGATGATATCCTGTCGCTGCAACATCTGGCATAGACGGCTTGCGTGATAGTAGGGTGTTTCTGATACCATGAGTCCTCCTAGCAGGTGCAGTGTCGCGAACAATTTCTAATTATAATATTTATTTGATTTGTTTTAGCTGTTCAATGGGTAGAGAAACCTTTACGTGGGTCAGATCCGCGGCCGAACGTTGGAACTCGTGACTGCAGTGAGCACCGGTCAGTAGCCAGCTGCAGTAACGGGGCTAGTGGTCGTTTACTGTAACTTCCGCTACGATCGTAGCACGATATATCTTAACTTATCGGTATTCGAATTTCCCCTAGGAGCACCCCATGCCCTGATTCTATAACTTTTGCCAACAGTCAGTTTGAATTTGTACTTAACAGTGATTATTGTTGCCGTTCAATTCTGTAACCACATTCAAACTCACGTCAATAGGCCGATAGCAGAAAAACAGGCAACAGCGTCGTTAGGTTGGTAGCCAATTTTTACATTGCTTAGTAGCGGTTACTGCCCATTGCCGCTAGCGATGAGTCCGCCCGCAGTTTCTGTCGACTGCTCCGGTTTCGCTCACTAGCCATGTCTACTGCTAGATCTCTATCCTGCCCTAGAACCGTCATAGTTTACTACTGCTCCGGATGACGATGAACGCAAAGGCAGCGACGACGACGTCGTGTCGCCAGGCGGAGCGACACACCAGTAACTTAATAGAAGCTGATGCTGCCAGCAATATCCTGCCAGTCAGTCAGCCAGCAGCATCGGTCGGATAGCTGGACAAACGGACACACAAAGATTTCGACATGGTCCTGCCGGACCCATCGTACCCAATTTTTCGCCTCTTTTACGGACAGTAACCGCGGCAACAGAAGAAATAGGCGGCAGCAACAACAGCAGGAGCAAGAAATGGCCGGTGTCGTTGTTTGCGTCCTTGTGATTGTCGTAGTCTTGGCTTGGTGGATCGATCCACCTATCAACTGACAGACAATCCAGCCATTTTCTTATCGTATCGTTTTGCTCACCGCCATGTTGGCGAACCGAAAGGCGACCATCGTGGTAACGGCGGTGGCGGTGAGGGATCTAGAGTCGATGATGACCGCGCTGCTATTATTGCGCCTGTTTATGACAATGATGATGATGTTTTTGGTGCTCAAGTAATTTCGCACTGATTTCTTGTGTAACGGCTAGTGCCGTCCTTGGTGTTGTGACTCAGAAACATAAGCGCAAGTGTGCGAGATATGTTGACTGAAGCACGACGGGATGCGGAATGGTTGCTGACAACGCGGAGCTTGCCGGGCCGTGACAGCCATGGTCACCTCGAAACTTCTACAACCTATAGGTGCTCAGCTCGGCTGGTTTTTTGTGCATTTGATGTTCAGCGACCTAGCAAAGGTTAAATGTAGGGGGACGCTGAAGGCTCAGTTGTCCGAGTAGGCTCCAGATGAGTGCATTTTGCCTTCGGCGTATACTAAATAGAGGTGACCAGCTAAATGTCGAACTTTGAGAAAGAAGAAGAGCAAACTTAGGTACTATTGAATGTATAATAGACTTCAATGATGCAGCACATCTATCAGTTGCAGAGCGTCTTGACGAAAATCTAGCCGAAGTTACTAACCGGTAAATCCTACATACATAATTGAAAGGACTGTAGCATACTATTGACTTATAACATTTAAGACCTGAATACGTGATATTCCCAGTTAGGCCACTTCAAACAGGCATTGTACCTTAAAAATGTTCTTCTCAAGCGGTACAAAGGGGCTCGCGTTGTTTCCCCCAGCATCCCCTTCAGTGATTGAGTGCAATTACGTGATTGCCACTTATGACTCTGCCATCCCCTCTCTAAATTGGAACAATGCGTATGGTTCACAGGTCAAGTCGGATAACGCCCGTTCTTAGCAGCTTTTTCTGATTATTGATTACCATACCTATTAATCTTCTGCCATTCTTAGTAAAATAATACTTATTCACTCGAAATAAGACAAAATAGGCTAATAAAACTTGACGGCCATGAAAAATACTGATTTAGACAGAAAATCCGGATATGTATAATTTTGCAGTCTAATTTTTACGTTTTATACTACGCTCAAAATTCATCGCAGCTTTCATGGAGTATTCATGATTAGAATTAGCAGAAATGTGAAATATACGTGCATCTGATAGTACGGCTAATTATCTTTGTTTATTTGTATATTTGTTTTTAAAAACTCTTAGTAGATGATTTTGTAGGAGAACAGCTTCAGTTATATCTAACGGCTAAGTAGCTACGTTCTAAACTTCTTGTCTTTTTCTAATTATAATAACAATACTAATGATATGCTTTGAAATTTAACGAAGTGAAACTGTCCATTCGAAGCTGAAGATCTCGAAGTTTGAACGCTTGAGCTGATAGCAAGCACGTAATACTGGTGGGAAAAGTTCAGAGATTAACGCCTATGTGGCTTCATGCACGTTACGAGTAAGTTATGGAACGCAAATTATTTTTGATTCCATTGATTTTTACCGGTATTTTAAAAAAGAAACACAACAGCTACCTTGTGCTATTGTACATTATTATATAGAAATATTAATTTGGCCTGTTTCGAAATTGCCTCCAGCGTATAATCTAGTTTTTACCAAATTTCGTTTGTAATAAGCAGCCCATGATTCAGATCGTCGAACTACAAAATTATTCATTTTATATAATGATTACATTATACCCATGTCTTGTCTATTCCCCTTTAAGTTGCCTGAAGACCATGAGAACTGTGCGGGCAGCATAAACCAGTTGCTTCAATAGTTACTAATCCTAGCCAATATACGTAATTTTATTGTCTGTTTTTACCTTCTTCCTGCCTTCATTGGCGGTTTCCATGATTTTTACTCGTACCTAGCGGCATCAAGAGCATCATATGTAACTCTACTTCACTGCTGTCCTATAGTGTATTTCGTATTTGTGGTTTCGTGCTTTCCACTCATTGTGCTGTTGACTCGAGCTAATCAACTGTTACTAGTCGTGCTCGTGTGATGGAAGCAGATAAATGAGATCATTATCAAATAACGCTTCATTATTGTTGACTTCAGTCTCGCCCGTGACGCGTAACGTTGCCTCTTTTTGTAGCGCTCTTCTCCGTCGTCGTCGTCGTCGTCGTCGTCGTCACCGTCATCCTGGACGCAATCTCTTTTGCAAATTCATTTACGCAGCGGCCGAGCCATTGAAAACGGCATTGTTATCAACGTCGTAATATTCTCTAATAAAATCAACGATAATTATGACAAAGTCAGCAGTAACATCATCCAGTTGAGAGCATATTTCAAACCCATCCTGCGTTTAGCATCGTGTGGCGGCCATAGTTCGACACCCCTACCGAATACAGCAAGAAAGATATCAGTTGGCTTTGTATGACTTGGCAAGGGTCCTTACATGTATCTGATTAAAATAAAGTTGAGTATTATTGGTTTGCGAGGTTTAGGAAAAGGAGGACGAAATGTCACGGGTAGCCAGTTTGTGCGGAATCGTACTAACGATCAGCCTCGTAAATTTGTCACTGATGTATGTCTACGGACAATTTACATAAGTGCATCACATACGTTCGAACTCTTGGGTCTGCGATATTGCTGAATGGGCAAAGACTTGGGGCTTTTTCTTCAGCGGTAGCTTCGATGTGCTGCGATTTGTCACACTCTGGACCCCAGTAAATGTTAGGTAACTGTGTAAGTAAATAAGTAGTTCCAGCGGCAGTATTCAATGACTCTAAGTGATGAGCGCATCGACGATGTCGTTTAGAAGCCTTACGTTATTGAAGCGCTATTGTTAAAGGCGAAGATCGCTTATAATGTCCACGTGTGAGTTTTCTGTCTAACAACTATACTAAATAATAAGCTGCGACGAAATTCTCTAATAGGCTACAACACAGACACTGTATCTGTGTTTCTAGACTGCTGTTGTAGTTGTCATAGAGGTCCCATCTCTACTTCATGTGCTAATTGTAAGCACAGATAAATTCAAGACCTTAACGTAGGCCATTTCGACGTGCTAGGCTATCTATCTCACTCGAGATTAATGTAAGTAAATACCGTTTATTTAATTCCAGGATATAAGAAATAGTTATAGGGTTAATTCAATAAATGCGTCAGTTTTTTGTTCGGACAGATATCTGAAGCTGTACTACGTTTGCATATGCGGTAGATGAAGCCAAACTGAATGAATAGAAATCCAATCGGCAGGAATACCCATCAAACGCAGATGACAGAATTCCAGTATTCATTTAGCACGATACAATCACGTCGTTTACTGCACGCAGAGATGCCGTATGTACATGCAGACCATCTCGCTGTCGCCCATTGTTTTTATACTCTTGTCTCTCGGCTGTGCGGTGCTCACAACGATGTGGTCAGTCATCAAACGATTTGAGTGATCACGTCCAGCGTGTCCAGTTTCGATAGTGTAAAACGATCAGGTGACTGCAGTGGGCGTAATTAGGCACTAAAGGACAATTGCAACTAGCTGGTTTATGCGACGTACGACTCCCACAAGAACGGGGAGAAGTGTCTCTACTAAGAAAGGCAATCTAGATCAATCAGTTCCCCTGTATCGACTTTTAAGTAAAGAAGGCCAAGATAGATAAGCGACCGGATTAGTCGGCCCAACAACCAGTCGGGTGATCCTTCACTTCCTGATGCTTAATGTCGGATCTGTTTATGGCTAGAGTGAATATCGCTATTCATCTAATAAAACTGCAACAGGCTATCAAGCACATATATATTTTCATTGATTAGAGAAACAAAATAGTGTCCTTAAATATCAGATAATTAACCTTTACAATGGCACTACAACAGCGCCGTTCAGATAGAATAACATTACATCATTAGAGTTACACAAATCAGTTGATCTATTGCCGATGTTCTACCTCTCTGATCGATTTTAGATTTTCGCAAAGCACGTCGTCGCCAGACCTTAAAGAGAAGAGCTTTGATCTTAGCTGATGCTGGTACCATCCTCTGTTTTTCGCGCACCTGCTTCTGCGGACCTTTGCTCGTGTCCGCGCTACGGCCGGCAGTATCTCCTGTTGCAGTGATGATTTTGGTGATATAGTAATACTCATCATAATAACCATAGCTTCTTTAATCTAACTAACTGTCTCGAGATATGTAAGGTTTATTTTGTTTTTTTTTTTTAGCATCACTGGTTATTCATCCTATGCGAATAAGGTCTTGGGACCAGCTTTTTTTGTAACTATAGCATTACGGATCTAACCGGCCCTTTCCGAGAGGTGCTGCCTGGAAGGAGGGGCCGTATAGCTCTTACATGTATTTTATAAAACACACCTTTCCTAAAAGTGCGAATGAAAGCGACAATGACGACGACTACTATAGATCAGTATTAGGTACATTACAGATGTATAGTCAGTATATCATAAATTACACTAACACTGCGTAAAATGACGACTTTTTCGCTGTTTTGTCTTCACCTGCTACCGTCAACGATAAAAGGAGGATGACATTTTATTGCTGCATATATATGTCCCCTCTGAGGTGCGATCGGATCCGGAAAGGAAAATTACCTCAGAATAGTAAGTATGTATGAGGTAAGAGAAGTGGTTGGACTTTTCAGAGGGCGCTCAAGGCTACTGCTGTCAGCAATCGTATCCATATATATATAGGTCTTAGCCGTCCTAAGTATTTTTATGATTTGTTGTTAGGTTTAAGTGTTGTCTGACATGTGAATGCTATGGTAAAAGCAGTATATCTAAAAAACCACTTATTTTTAGCCAGTAAATATCAAGCTATTCGTATACACTCGAATGCAAAATCGAGGAACAGATAACTTTTTAACTTGTTATCCTGAAAACGATTGGGAATTGGTAAAATATCTTCGCCGAGATATCTTTGTGAAGACATCTTAGCCTTTTTGAACGTCATAATAGCTTCTTAATAAGAACTGCATAATTACTTCTTTTATATAAAAATCTTTTGCCAAGCATAAAATATTTTGTGTGAAGCCAGTCAACAACTTCTGACGTCGGTACGTTGTTTGGATTCTCGAACTGCCTAATACTCGTGTGACATTGCTAAGTTAGGGCTAACTTCTTAAGATAACGAAATGGTCGGAGCAGGGTGACATAGCAGCGTCAACAGCGCGAAAGGCAGTCATTAGCATTGCGACCGGAGTGCAGAATACAGAGGGGAGTAGGATAACCGATGCAAGGTAGCAAAATAGTTAGGGCGCGGTCATATACCTTTTGCAAGGGCTAAAACCCGTCTGTGCAAATAGTCCCACAACAGACAAAACGCATCCAACGAAAATTAATCAATGAGGCAATAAAAGAGAATTACAGGAACAGTGTAATTGAACACTTAAAACAGTTACTCTTTATTTACCTGGAAGAAACCAACAGAGGACAGCAGGACGAGAGCTGCAACGGGCCGACAAGGAATGAATTAGCCGCAACAGCGAAGTAGGTTGTCAGTCATGGAAGACACTATCGGATCAGACAGTTTCTCCCGCCTGCCAATGCCTAAACTTCGTAGGCCGACACATTATCATCCAGTCACGAGACTTCTCTTTTAAGTGACAACATCATTGCGCTGTTCATTAATATCGACAACGTCCTGTGCCTTTTTCTGCAGAGAAAGAAGGACTATTTTTTTTGCGTAGCGCAACGGTTTTCGTCTACATAGAGGGTGGTCTAGCAAAAATAGGTTGCAAGACAGATTTTGGCTAGGTGCACTAGACAGGTCATAGCCTTAGTCATAGTCGAAACTTACATAGACGTACGATCTTATTATTGAAACACTATACAAATCATCCGCCATAACAAACGAATCGAAAACATAATAGGTAGGAGTTAATTATGCCTTGCTTTTCTAATGTCTATCTATATTTTTACTATTTATTCAATTGATAATGAGTACGTTACTGCATATAGTCAAACCGGTAAGGTACACTAAGTACCGGTAAGGTAGGGCTAGTATTTCGTCGTTCGCGCTCACTGCCTGTAAATGTCGATCGTAAATATTCGCACATTAGCCAGAATCAGAACAACGTCAGCGTCAGCGTTATCGTGTTTGCAATTGAGGATCGGTTATTCAAACGCTCCTCGTGTCGTTTCTATCTAGGCTTTGGAAGACCAAGGGTTGTTGTTCTCTCGTCCGCCTTAGAGACCGAAGTTTGCCGTCGTTAGCTGAAAAAACAAGGGAGCGGTACAGGATCAAGCAAATCTCGAGACAAACGATCCGCTATCTCATTGCACTACGGAAACAAGCGAATATATATAACATGTCATGTGGTGTACATATGCACACCTACATCGGCACACCGGAGTCGAAATACACGAAGTGATAATAGGACAGCCTATAACAACGGTAGGACAAGCAGTAACGCGCAGGCCTGTTGCAGCAACGGTCGGCCACGGGTCAAACAGCATTTGTCTGTGTATTATCATCTATCTGACGTCAAAAGAGCAATGATCGAAGATGAAAAGGCAGTAACATCGAACCCGGGGGAGAAAGATGTATCTGAATATATACAACGGCTGTTAATCAGCTCGTCATTATACGACAAGCACGGCCAAAGGATAACAAGGGGATACGTCAGCGCATTCGAATGGGTATAAGGTAGCTGGCGAGATAGCAACATCAGTGAAGGTAAAAACTATTTTACGTTTTGCCTGCCTTTTGGTGTTTGTTTGTTTGTGTGTGTGTGTACGTTTAAGCTCGATTCTATCTATCATATGTTCTATTATAGAAAGTAAGCTTCTCAGCTGGAAAACAGTGACGCCCACTCGATTACCACTCCGGACCGTTTGCAAGTTTTTCTTATGTGACGTCTAAGAAAAAAAAGACTGGCTATGACGTGAAAAGCGATCGTTTGATCGTGCAAATGAAGATATTGGATGAGTGAACAAGATGGAAGAGACAAAAGGGTGTATCGTCGTTTGCTGCTGTGCTGACGAGTCGTATCACCGTCAATGGTCAGTTTCCAGCAGCGGTACACACTAGTGTGACGCTGCTGGAAACTTGAATCGTGAACAAAGTACATACTTCCCGAGGGCGTTCGTCGGCCGCTATGTAGCTTAGGTATTATACGATGGTGCTGCACGTTGCTAACTGTGTCAGCAGTCGAACGAATGAGTCGCGGCTCATGGCAGGGATCAGGGGTATAGCTATAGGAAAATGGCTGCTGATAGGAAGAAACGGCATAGGGTAATTACGTCGTGCGTGCGACATAAGAACAGCTGAGAGCATTACCAGATAATGGGTAATAATATTATTGTTTTTTTATTAGAAAATAATACCAAGATACGTTCTTTTTTCTGTATTTTCAATTTTTTCTTATCTTTCAGTAGTTTAAGGTTGCAAAAATGCAGCTAGCTGTTTTCGGAAGTGCTACTTGAAAACCTGCCTAAGTATAAGTTGCTAATTCTTGGAAAGAAGATTTCTGATTTCAGCTTGAAATAATACTCAACGTTTTCGATTCTATATTAGCTTAAGGGAAGGCAACACCTCGACCAAAAACGAGCTTGTCGGTAGAACATCAAGGAAGGCCTTGTAGCGGAATCGGGCGGCAGACAACACGATAAGACTAGGTGACCTCCTAAAAGCCGGAACGAGACGTCCCGGCGACGAAAGCGTTCACTTTCTAGAATCAAGTAATAGCTTCTTCTTGATTAAATCCAATCAATCTTGCAAATGATCGATCGCCGTGTAATCTATCGGTGATTACTCCGTGTGTACGACACACGTAGGTGGCACACTAAAGCCGCTCGTATCCAGCCCAGCGCATGCTTCGATGACTAATATTTCAGATCACGGTGAAGGCAAAGGGTTCTCTGCAGCCTGCGCAGCAATAAAGATGAAAAAATTGTTGCTATATATACATATATATATATATATAAGAACGGGTAAAACTGACTAGCTGAAGTTCTTATTTAAAATATTAAAAGCCCTAGAAAGGATTTTTAGTTTTTCTGCTTCTACGACACTCCTACGTTTGCTGTTTTTTTGTTGAAGAAGTGTAGTAAAATTTCGTCACCAATCGAGGGTGGCTTTATAATTACTCTAGTATGCTTAATTACGTAATTGCCTTACAGTTCACCGGCTGCAACGGCGCAGCCGTTTCCTGTCGTCATTGTCGTTGCTGGTATGGCTGTCGTCCTTAGTTGTGTACCTTACGTGCTGCAAGTAACGACAACAGTGATAAGCAAATGGGGCATATTAGTCAAAGCTTTAACTGCTTTCTCAGCAGCCATAATATCAGCAAGTCCGGCCAGCGCTTATTGCTGTTCACGTTATCCGAGCTCGTCCCTTCAGCTCAAGCCCCGACATTCGCCGGCTCTTTTCGCAATGGCGGCTAGCAAGCCATTACAATTGTTTGGAAGTAGCGACTCCAAGCATTCCCGAGTTCATAATGAATCATGAGAATAATCAGGCCTTCATGTTGACATTATGGTTCGGTGCCGACGCGTACGCCGTCGCCTCTGGTGTTTTGCCATGTTCCGCGGTGCCCTGGTCGGTCGGCTACGGCTGCCGCCAAGTGTGAGGCAGCGAACGTCCGCGCGAAGAGAGCAAACAAAATACGAAGAGATGCCGAATTAGAATATCTGAGCTAGTTGTCGCCGTGTTGAAAGCAGTGTTTGATATGGAGTCGACTGACGAACAGTAGCAGCAGTAGTAGTAAATAGAAATTAGAAATAAATAAGATAAAAAAAGTTTCCGCCGAGAAACTCCGCTGACAGCATGGATCGAGCGGTAATTAAATTAGCTTTTAAAAATGCGACCAGCGCCACTGTCTATGTAATACTATTTTAGCTATGTATGAAAAATCATGCGTTGTTGCAACGACTGACCAGAAGACCTCGCTATTGGCGACTGAATAATCTTGGATTAGTTGTGCTTATTTCGTTTTCGTTGAGCGTATCTGTTCTCCACGAGTTCCAGTTGCAGCAATGGTTCGGGTGTTACTCGCAAGCTGTCGTCTCTCAGCCGTCACCACCGCCGCCACATCGGCTATTATTGACGCAGCGTTGTGTTCATTTTATTTCCATAATTCCGTCATTAGCTGATCCTTGACACGTCCATGTTTGCAGTTCAGACGAGCAGGCAGCAAGAAGCACGACGGCGGCATCGGTAGCGCAAGCTTTGTGTATGTACGCCTCAGAGCCTTCTGAGCATCGCTGGTACCAAATGCTGCCAACGAAAGCTCCCAAGGTTTTCACGCCGGTCCGTAGCACAGGCTGTTTCTACTAACTTGGCTTAGGAGTGTCAATCCATTCACTCATCCACTACATCAGCAGAAATGAGCTACAGTCACTTGTTGTTTTCTGTCGCTTTCATCTGTCTTTCTGGGGGCCCATCTTCCTCTGTGGTGTGTATAGCCTGTATGTCTTGCCGTTTGTCACGGGCGCAATGGACTGTGGTTTTTGTCCCTGCCTTTCCAGCCAATTCACCTCTCTCTCCCCCTTCTCTTCGCAGGGGCATACGCACCAAGCGATACGTGTAGATATGCCAGGTAAATAAATACAAGAAATAGCTAGCCACATGTTGTTGTTATTTTGTTGCGCTACAATCCCGCCATCGACAACAAAACGCAACACTATTCCTGAGAGGATACAATCGAAAAAACAGTACTGTGAACGAATCGCGTTTCTCCCATGACCAGACGTCCGTTTGCTGCTAGAAGTTTAAGGTGGAGTCGTTGTATTAATACGAATGATCTATGGATGGACGCTATAGCACTTAGCATAAGCCAACGGTTCCCACGGAGCCACGATTGGCTAGACGAAATTAGGCTTCTAAAACGGCAACAACTGCCCCTTTATCCACTGATTTTCTCGTTCCTTTTTAGCGGGGTTGTCCTTCGTTTAGATTAAGACTATTCTTAAGTTAGTTTTTATTCTGCACAAAAATCTGAACCTCTCAATATCTGCCGTATTCATCTTGCTATAATCAACATGAGTAGAGGTTTATCTTTCAATTTGTTCCTCCACATCTAATCAGTAGCTTGTCCGTAAATAGTCCAGTTTGCAGATTTATTTTTATCTTCGATACAAACAACGGCTGCCAAACACGTTTTAGTTAACGGTTACTGTCGCCAACAGATAAGTGTTATGGATCTTTGTCGAGTAAATAGCAGTTTGTTCGTTTCCCTATTATATCCGATTCGATAAATGCGAAGGAGAACTTTCTGCTGTAATTCAGCTGCTAGTAACTGATACCCATTCCGTCTGGACCTTCCGAAAAAGCAATCCTACGCGTCAATCGTCTTTCAGTCAATGGTTCCTACTGTCTTGTGTAGCAACTGCAGTATGTGCAACGACGTCTTTGGGTTCTCTTGGGAGAGTTTAGATCTTCGGATATGGTGATCGGCAAAAATTCCATAAGGAAATTCAAACAAACAGCAATAATTGTTCGAGTATTTTGACTTATGTTTATAGAATAGTGGATAAGCTTGAGATAGAAAAACAATCTTCCCGTGTTACACATATGCGTTTCCGTGAGCGCGCTACGAAAAAACAACCCGACACACCTATGAATGCTACCCTGCTTGTTTGGCCAGTTTCCTTTAACTCGTTACCTTTGGCTCTTTACACGCCAACTATGACGAACTAACAAATTTGTTCTTTTCCAGATATGTTATTGCTGCCAATTGTTGTTTGTGCACTTCAGATCGTAAGCTCGGTAACTATTATCGCCCTGCTCCAGCTGCTCTACTGAAGCTTAATACCTCAGGGGTCAACACACACCGGATTTTACATTGTCCGTATTTTTTTCGCGCCTTCATCTTTCTCTCGGTTTTTCACTCCCCCTCCGTTTCCTCCTACCTCCAGCGCTCCCCCATTCCCCCTTAGCCCATTTCCCCTTACGTTTTCAACCGACCCTGTTGTTCTGATCTAATCTTGGTGGCAGTCGTGAGTCGATGGTCACTGCAATTACGCCACTGATTATTCTGATTCCACAAACGGCATTGATATATTTCATGCAGACCGCACGCGAGTATTATGTATTTCCTGAGTTTTTTTCGCTTCGCCTGCGCATCGAATGAGGGTTTGCCATACCGATCAGGTGCACTTCTACATATACCATCTTATGTGGTACGTATGAGAAATCGAGGTGCCATCGTGGCTCATTGCATTGTAATTCTGCAGTCGTTGGGGAAAACACCACTCTCTTAGAGAGTATCCAAAATGATCATACCTAAGTTTTCAGACTACCTTCGTTTTTTTCTGGTTACGTCTGGTGCAGATGGCGTATCAGTAGTAAAACTCTTCGTCGTCAGTTTTTCATCTGGACCCATCGGCATCCATTACGTCGAACGGTACGTTACCTTGATGAAGTAGCAACGTTATTCCCGAGTAATGTTCATCATTTGCTAGCTGCAGCTCGCTCCCGCAAGCCTGTTTGTCTGACAGCTATAGCTGCAGATTCACCAACAATAGAGAAAATGAAGTACTCCGAAAGTAAATGCCTTCAACGTTTGCCAACTCCGAGATCACACAGGCCATATAGCATTTCATAGAGCTTTAGCATTCATCGGGATTAACTATCATGGAAAAATATTCATGCAGATGTTTGCGCGTTACTTGCACGCGCGACTGTGTGTGTATGTGTGCATGTCTCTTTTTGCCTTAAGTATTTCTGAGGCTATGTATCCTTCAACCTCTTACCAGCGTATACGAGTAAATAAGCATATTTCCAGTTTCACTATAGCAATAGCACACGATATATTCTTAAATCCGCTAAATTTTTTTCCAAACTTTATATCTCTCTGCTGTCTCGTTGAATTTTATTGGCCTTTCTGAACACATAGACCTACAGGATAGAACTTGAACAGAAGCGGACGAAGCGACAACAGAGTTCCCCTTTGTTGTGAATACATTTTGGTGCGGTCGTCATAAAGGCGGAGCTACTAGTAGCCTCGTCATAGAAACAATAATACGACCAGTGTCAATCAACATTAATATGTAATTACACAATAGGTGTATGTAACCGCTATCTGATCCGACCCGATTCGCCGAGTATAGCTAGACCCGCTCGCCTGGTAGTTCACTCGTTTGGTCTCGAGCTCTGCTACAACTGCTATCTATGAAGCTCTCTGTTGTTTGTTGCCCTGGCGCTTCTCGAAGGAGCCAAAGATAAAGACAAAACAGCCTTTAAGCCTTATCCTGGCAACTATCTGTCCATCTGCCCTTAGACGCTGACTTTCCACGATTCTCGCGATATTTGATGTACCTGTGTCCTACTGTTCTATTGTGTTCTTTCTCTCTAGAATTTTTCAGGCATTCCCAGCTTGACCGCCTCTATGCGCATCGGCTTTCGTTACTGACTCCATCAGTGTCTTACCGATAGCACGTACCGCCATCGTAGTCGCTGGAAACATTCGCAGCTTTCAGTTCGACTTCAAGAAGACTTCAGTCGCGAGGGTGGCCTACGTCGTCTATCACGACGATTGGCTCGCCTTTAAGAAAAAAGCGCATCGTCACTTAAAAGGTTACCTTTTTCGCACTCGAACTGTGAGTGTAGTGAAGTATTAATGGTATCAATCGTAGTCGTGGCGTGGATGGAGGTGCGAACTTGGTTCTCTTACTAACGCTCGACAACTCTGTCCGCTTCTTCGTTCGGCTAAACACAATGAATCGCTGACGTTTCCGAGTGTCCGCATGCGCATGGTTGTTTCGAACGGCTGTCGACAACGCAGGATGGCGCTATCGGAAGAAGTAACCTGAACACCGTCACAAATTCCGATCACCCTGTCAACTGCTTTCCTTGTTAAATGGCTTACCTAATAGCATCAGGGGCAGTCGTAGTGGCAATTTACTCGATTAGATCGTTAGCATATTCATTTTTCTATTGCTGTTGATACGGATCACACAATTTGCTATCTTCTTCTGTTGGCCAGCGTTGTCGTGGCCAGTTGTTGTATGTTTATATAGCCCACGAAAAAAATGGAACGAAACCCATTTTACCTAATATCAAACGAGTCGCCCGGGGAATTGGTCGTCGTTAGATGGTAATGAGACGCTGATGAAACGAACGTCGTTGACGATGGCAACTATTGGAATCATATTTTTGCCTGTGCAACTCTTAAGACAACCACTCCGGGCGGCTGTACAGGACGTGAGTCAATCGTGTTACATGTAATAGACATAGCACTCATGTAAGGTCGCTAAACAAACCAGACAAATCGCCCGACAGATCGCCGACGCCATAGTTGGCTGCATAGATAAGCAACAGCAATACCTTGTAACGATCGACACTGATCACCGCAAAATAGAGAGACGACATTTTTGACATTTTGATCTTCGATCCCTTCATCCTCTTTCCTCACCATCCGTCTGCTGTTAAAAAGTCGTTCATTTGAACAACGACCGAAATGTCCTGCGTGAGATGTGTTATAGAGAAGATACGTATCACACAACTGTCTATTTTTTTCAACGATGTCTGGCAAATGATATTGTTTATAGACATTTAGTATTATGAGTAAATCATCACGCAACGCGAAGTAACTAAGGCAACAATACCTCATTTATTATAACGAAAGTTCGCATGACCATCTTGATTGCCTCCAATGATGCAGGACGGTCGGGTTTTCGCTGCTTATTTCACTTAGTAGCACAATTTCGAGCGGCGTAACTGACGTTTTTTATTTTCAAATTAGAACACGATTTTTAATCTTGCTAAAAAGGATACTCGATAAATTGATTATCTATAACATATTAGAGTTACTTACAATTTTCTAGTCCTTTTTAATACTAAATTAACGAATCAATACATTGAATTGCTAATAGCAAATGCAGCAATTAGCTTGGAGCCTTATTTTTCTCGCCTAGAAAAAAAAAGTTCTTTTTTCAGAAGGAAAAGGAACAGAGGTTCATAAATGTTTAACGCTCTTGGCGGTTCTTATCTAGCTACGACTATATAGACATATCTCGCGCTGCTATCCTCATTCAGCCGGCAGATGGCGCCAGCGGTCACGTGGCGACGCCCTGTGATTCTCTCTGGCGGGAACCGATGAGATGGTTCGTGGCCCGCTTCAAGGCTAAGCGAGGCCACTCAACCCTTTTAGCTGGCAAGGCCAAGCGTCGACGATGTCGATTCGGTTGGTGGTCGGCGGTCCGCGGTTGCTGCCTCGCGAACTAGAAATGGCGGCCGCGGCGAACGCAGCACCACCACCAGCGACTGTTAGCGTCATCTCCGTTTTTGTTGTCGCTACTATTGGAGGGACGCTTTTTCTGAGCCGCGCGTCTCTGAATGTCTGAACGGCGGTCGATCTGTTGGCTGGCCGGCCGGCCGACCGGCCGGCCGGTCGGTCGGTCGGTCGGTCGGGCTCCCCTTTTTCATTTCTTTTCCTTCTTCGTCGTGGCCGTCGAAGCATTATTCTTCTGTGCTGTGTTGCGTTGCTCCGTTCTGCTCTGTTCGGTATGCTGTTGTAATGCTACTATTGATGCTGACTGGTGCGGCAGCAGCCGCAGCAATCTCTCTCTTTCCTTTTCATTCCTCTCAGCTGTTAGAATCTCTGCGGTGCCGTTCGGCGCCAAATCACATCGAACATTACTACTATATTGTGCGCGTTGTGCTGTTCCGCATGCTGTCTGAACGCTTTCTAACAGCAGCGTGATAGCGACCACACTCGGTGGTAAACCGAGCATGCGGCGGCAGCAGTGGCAACAGCGGCAGTCGGCCAGTTCCCCCCTCGACTTCAGCTGTGTTACCGGTTGGCTGGAGCACTGCTGCAAAAGCGAGCGGCTGGCTGACACGAGGCGACACGGTAAGGGAGTGAGAGCAGGGAGAAACCACCTGAACGGCAGCCGGCGGAGCACTACCACCGTTCCCCCTCTCCCTCTCTTCTCGGTTTCTCTCTGTTTAGCAGCCGCGACAAGAAACGGTGAATGGTGAACCTTTTCTGTCTATCTGTGTCCAGGCGGTACCGCTGGTGCTTCCTCTGCCTTCATCGCCGCTATGACTCGAGCCGTCCGCGCCGGCCGCGGTGTCCTGACGTCACCCGAACTACCAAGAGGATGGCCTCAGCTTCAACGCCGCAACGACAGCCACTGTGAAATCAGCCGGAGGCCCGGCCTGGCCGCATGCAGCATTTAGAGAACCGAGAGCAAGATCAAATGGCAACTGCGGGTATATAGATAACGTTAGCAGCGCAAACGTCGATAGCAGCAGCGACGCCGCGCGGAGCTCTTAGAGTAACCCACGAGCGAAGGGGGCCGATGAACACCGACAGGGACACGCGCAGTCCGTCGAGCTCCGTCACCGGTTGAAGCACCGTAATGGATTTGAGTGGCCGTGGAGTGAGTGGCTGCGCGTTGATTCCGCTGCTATCAAACGAATGTTGTTGTTAATGGCGATAATGATGATGATCCCGGTCGTTCTCTTGCTGTGCGAGCAGCAATAGGCAAAGCACGAACTTGGCTCGTCGTCGTCGACGGCGACAAAGCCGACGAAAGAACGGCCAGGTTGACGAAATACGAGCATATGGCCGAACGAGCCGCATCAACGATCGAGCAACAGCGCAGAGAAGCCGTGCGCGGAGCAATTCAACAGGACGACATCAGCTGGAGAGCAGCAGCGACGACGACAGCTGCATAGAATCAACTGCTACAGGAGTTAGTCGCTTTGAAAAAAGCCATCTACATGAACATTAATAGAAGCATCAAAACAGGTTGGACCGAGAGAGTTTAATTATGAGGACGATAGCCGCAGCGTGTCCCGCGCGCAGGGCAAGTAACATATGGCGCATCGAGCACTTGGTGAGGAGCAAGCGGCCGATAGGAACAGCGCAGCCGGCCAAACAGACAAGTCGGTGAAAGGATGCGCGGGACGCAATGATCAGCTGCACCCTTCAACACCGCCATTAGTACTATTACTGCTACAGCTGGAAAAATAGGTATACCTTCTAGGGATCTTCCTGGCTCGTTCTATCAGTTGCAATTATCATTATGTATGTATGCATGCGTGCATGCGTGCACGAACGAGAATGATTCGTAGTGACAGTAGCAGCAGCAGCAGCAGTGGCTGTATCGGCAACTTACATTACGAAATGCATTAAAATGAGTCCATCAAAGGCGAACAGACAATCGGCAAGCTCACGACACGCATACAAAGACGCAACGTAGCATTCGGTCAGCAACACCCCCAATCTACGTCCGTTGCCGCGCTGTCTACGGATATTCAACGAATAAGAGTAAGATTTAAATTGCGGCCCCAAAGAATAGCTATAAATAACCCCTGCTATTTGTTCAAAGGTAGTTAGGTCACCAATACGCTACAGTCATTATGTCTCGATGCTGAGAGCCGTCACAATAAAATTGCTACACACCACCAGCTGGTTCCTGCAGTATCGAATGCTCCTGAGCAGTATGGCCTTAAGGAGAAGTTGCTGGAGAAACCTCGGAAAAAATGCGCCTAAGTGTCGATTAGCGAGAACACTTTTCGATCATATATTATTATTACGAATTTGAAATAGCGAGTTTACGTTCCAAGGCTATTGGTTTCAACAATTACCCTAATAGGCCCAATTGCTCTGTTTATGTTAACCCCTATATAATATGGAGCCCCTGCCGCCAAACGGCAAAATAAGACACACAGGAAAACAAACATACCGGCACCGCCGCGCGAAACACAGCGGCGTACGCTACTCTCGAGGCAGATAAACGCTGACAGATGTTAGATGGTGGCTAGATGGTATCGCGGGACGTGTTGTGGCGCAAACCTGCCACCAGCTATAGGGCTACAGAATTACAGGGTATGATACAAGGAGTCAACTACAGTAACGACAATAACATCAAATTGGTAAAAAAAAAAAAAAAAGGTAAATATTAGGCACTATTTAAGGTGATTTACCTGTTTTATATGTATATAACGATTCGGGCTATTTACTTCGTGTGAATGAGTTTTCGAAGTAGTCAAAGGCACCAAGTGGGGTGCGTTGTTGGGGGCCACTAAGTTGAGTTCAAATGGATAACAGGATATGTCGTAAGTTCTAACCGAAGGCGAACGCTAACCTCTATCTGGTAAGCAGTTATGTGCGGTTAAATTCTGTCGACTTTGGTTTTAGATTTGAGACGTATACGATCTGCTGGTACGTCACGTTGCAAGGTCCAAACAAGTGGTGCGTACATACGCTTGACATATCCAGGCCCTTGGCATATGTATCTATCTGTGTTACTTAAGCTTGTCGTGTTGAGTTTACAGTTAACAAGCATAAACTTGTCAAAAACTATATCACAAGAGCCAATGTTGTTTTTAATGATACGAGATAGAGTGCTTTTGAGCAACATCGATCTTTCACGTCAAGAAAAGGGATACCGTTCAAACACAGCTATTTTGATCTAGAAAAGCCCAACCGTTAACATTACCACCAGCTTTCTTTTTTAAATGTTTTTTTTTGTCCTGATAACTTTATCCAATTATGTAAGAAGTCCAAAGAAGAATACGACTCTTTACGGTCCCTTTTACTGGGTGTACTAATTTTGATTTACGTGCTTAGTGTTTCCCCTGTCTTTGATTATGTTTCAAATAACCGGCGCATAGGCGTCTTTTCCCTATATAAATATTACCCTAAACATATGCGTATAGGTAGGCCCGTGAAGCTTGAAAAGTACTACTTAGTTTCGACGAAGGAAAAACAGTTATTACATAATCTCATTTCGTGTCGAAGGAAACATGCAATAGATTTGGCCTATTCTCAACGAAAACGTCTTCAACAATCGCTTTAATTTCTAGCGCCGGGTTACATCTAGCGATGTATAGGTTAGCTTATTTGGGTTTATATAGACCCAAGTTTTCTACAATTGTCCATTTTTCAAACTAGTTGACTTAACTACTCGCTTAATTGAAACGTTTTTACGTAACGTAAATAGGACAGCGTTATGCGTATAGTCAACAGAGAGGCATATTAGCCTGGACAGTACCTGTCTGCGTAGACCCCCTGTGCGTAGCGTTGACTGTAGCAGGTCATATACGAACTAGTAAACAAGAGAAGATAAATCGATAATGAAACGACGCCGTCCGAAACTAAACAGCATGCCACGCGTATCAGCAATCATTTAATGCTATTTACATCTCTCTCTCAAACGATATAACTGTGTTCTTCATTGTACTGTATCGTAGATTGAAGAAGCTGGCTCGGCCGGCCGGCAGCGTTCGCCCAAAAGCGATACCCCTGAAACTTGAATAGCCGTGGTAACTTTTGTCGTTGTGTCACCAAAGGCAGCATTCGCTATAGCCGATTGGCGGATAGTAGCCTCTATTGGACAATTTAATTTTTGGACTTTTCGTATGACGAGCGGTGCGTTACCCGCTGCCTCTGCATAATCACATGTACACGATTTGTACAAGAATAATACCGAACGTTTTCGATTTAGTAACAGTCGTTCGGACTGCTATAATTATAGTATCGTTTTCGTGGACGCTTGTTGAGCGCATCGTTTAGGTTTGCTGACCATATATCCGAGAGCGATTGACCGATCATCTTATGCTAAGACGCGTACAACTCATTAGACAAACAAGAAATACACTATCTAGATATAACTTTATTTATTCCTACAACTTATCTAGATGATGAGAACTGTAGCAGCGATCCAGCCAGCTATAGTAAATCCTTTCATCCATATGGCGCATATGCAGATTTAAACACACGTGCACGTTCATTTAATTTAGGCTTAACTAGCAACGGG
Organism: Varroa destructor; assembly: GCF_002443255.2. Lineage (NCBI taxonomy): Eukaryota > Metazoa > Arthropoda > Arachnida > Mesostigmata > Varroidae > Varroa > Varroa destructor. Next base: position 23,428,941 of record NW_019211455.1, on the reverse strand, counting down.
GCTATACCGGATCGATGACGGTCGTTTGCGGTGCGCGTCACCGGCGTGCATTGTTAAGCAGCGGGTAAGGATCGTGCTGAACGCATCGTCGGTAACCGCATAATGCTCGATACGACGATCGTATGCCATCGGCTGGCCAGTAACACACAGCAGCTGCTACTCGACCCTTCTAAAGTAAAGCTTTATAGATGTTTATCGAATGAATAATTAAACATGGCCAAACTGACCAGAACTACTTCAAGAACATTACACACAATTCGGATTGTTATTGAGTACAAGCCCGATAACGACGACGGTGATTACGGGTCTTATCTAATATATTAGCATAATTAACACGTTAATAAGTTAAACCCATTTCGACTTTTAAACCGACCATGCTCGCAGAGACCGGAGGAAAGGGAGCTCTCTCTCTCTCTATACCACCGATACAGCCGATATTAGAGAACAATCGTTGTTAGCTTTGCATCGGGAAGGGGGCCCATTTTGACCGTGGTGATAGATGGGTGGCACAAGTATTCTGATGATATTAAATTCAAATAGGCCTTCAGCTTTATAGAAAATGCACTTCGCACTCCTTATGACATCGTTAAGGTGGTAAAATGTTCTACGATACAATTCTTCCGCTGTGTGATAGGAGCCATAGACATTTTGAGAGTATTCCATTTAGAGAAGGTAGTCAGAAGGATACGGAACGAAGACGATTAGGGGCAAGCTTGGAGATGATGCTTGCACTGACATTTACTTTTTTTTTTTTTTAGTTTAGTTAGTCAACAAAAGGTTGAATAGATTCCGTGCTGGTCGCTATTCGGAACGTACGTCATTATACAAAAAATAATTGCTTAGGCCGTCTACAGGTCGCCTTGATTTGTTCAAATGTTCAATGTCTACAATATGGAGCATTATAGTGAATGAAGTTCCCGAAATTACGTAAATTTCGCTAGATATTATTGTTATACCAACCGCGTGTCTTAAGTTCAGCAAACGTGCGTACACAAACAATCACGCACGTACCGGGACGACGTGCAGTACTTGTTCTGCGACTCTAGCGCATAGTGACACGCCAGCCTTCTAAAAAATTCTAGCTTCATTTAATATCTTTTCTGTAGAACATTGATCTCAATAAATTTTACTCGTTCAATTCTTTCATATATATATCAACTTAGGAATTGACTATTAAAATTACCTATTTTCAAAAAGAAATTTGGAAAATATTTATTTACGAGATAATATTTGAGCTACCTAACTAGCTAGACGTTCGTTGCAGAGACGGTTGTGGTATCCGTTATCCAAGCGTTTGCTTTCCCCTTTCTATTGTTTAGTTAGTTCTATGTAGCAACCCAAAATACTTTCTACTTTCTAATTCTGCTGTAATGTTTCTGTAGTGAAAAGCGTTTCATCTTTGTTTAAGCCGCACGGATATCTGTGGCTCGCGAAAAAAGTGCTCGTGCTTAGGCCAAATGCTAAACGAGACAGTCTAAGCTCGTACACGGTACGAACTCCATACTTTCGAGAATTCCCTAAAGGTGAGTTTTGCTAAGTTCAAGAAAGCCATCTTATAGCTAGCGAATGCACCTCGCTCCGGCCGACCATCGAACGGCTCCGCAAATAACCCTCCCAAACCCAGGGACAAGGCATGTGCGCATAGAGCAGGCCACCAATGTGCGTTGCCCGGAAACTGGAACTATCGTATAGATCGAAACACATATAAGAGCGAAAAGAACGATTAAGAAAGATCCCAGCCGCATGTAGAGGGTAGAGGAAAGCCAAAAACGACAACGCAAGCCAGCCATCGTGCGAATCGTCAAAGCCTCTTGCAACGGTTTGAGTGCAAAAGTTTTTTGTGTCCACCGTCTTTTCTAAACCTCATAAAAGCGTCCTACCATTTTTCAAGGCACTGGCAAAAGAAACGTACAACCCTACATTTAAAATTAGATAAGGCTTTTAAGAACTGGTTGGGCGAGCTCTAGAGCAGCTTGAACGTTCCAGTCGAGACGGAATAAAAATGTCGTTTAAACAGCTGGCAAGAGGTCCTTAAAGAGTGATGGCAAATACATAATCTATTGAGATATTGCTAGGATATGAATGTGAAGAATGCTTTTCTTTGCTACCCGCCAGCAATCCGCTGTTTTTATTTTTTGATCAAGCTAACATATAGTTTTGTGCTATGTGAACATACGATATATGACTGAGAACGGAGACGACAGACGGATCAAAAATAGGACATCTATGGCAAATATCGACTCAGTTTTCCCTTTGTCTGAGCTCGCTTGCAGACAGGCCAAGTTACGGGTAAAAATTCTATTTACTTCTGTTTGGCTGTCAAGCAAACAGCTAAGGGCGGTTAGGACGTCATTGGGCTGCCTTTTATACTGCGAATTAGTAAAACGCAATAACAGCGGCGCATGCTCTCCTTTCGATCCTTCACGCATCTTTGTTATTCCAACTAATAACAGCGATGTGCAAGGGATGTGACAGTAACGCTCGGTTGTGATCTGGATCTTTGCTTTTGTGACACTGGCAGCAATGTTTCCCCGTTGTTTTTGCCGCATCATGCTGGGCCAGCGTGCTTGGCAGCCAAACGTCGACGTCAACGGGACCCACACATCTCAGACTATTACACTATCTCATATTATAGACAGCGATGATAACGACCATAATAAACGTATCATACATAAGTTAGAGTGGGGGGTGACAGTGGGAGCCGGCTAGCGTGCCACTGTTCTAGCTGTTGCTATTACTGCGTCCTTGCCGCTATAACAATTACTGTGACAATTTTTTAAACAATTGTCAAGCTTTTCACTTCTATGTCTGAATACTGCAGGCATATACAGATATGTGACTGTGAGTGTATGTAACGAAGTCGAAACGAAATCACCCGCGGTGGCATTGACGATGACCAGCAGCAATCCCTGAAAAATGCAGAGCACCAAAAATAATTCCAGCCTCCAAAAGTGTGGCAATAACAATAGCAAGCTTACTAATTGTCTTCCGATGTAAATGGTTTGGGGACAGGGATTGTGTCTTGACGAAGTCCTCCCCCTATACTGGGTTTCCGTTCTCCGAATCTTAAACTCACAGGCGTTCTCTTTCTCTGTTGTCTTTTCTATGGTATAGATATAGTATTCCTATTGTACTTTCGATTGAACAATGCCTCTGAACATTGCTCTGCTTTTGCTTCTGTCTTTTGCAAACTGCTACGGCGAACAGCGATCTTCGGCGTCTTTCAGTCGATATTTTTACGGCTCCGCTTAGACTAGCGCACAGACGAATACTTTACAGATCGGAGGCTTCGCATCACCTACCGCTGCGTCGGCTTCGTTTCTGCTGTCGACGACCTCCTGGCTACCTGGCGGCAGCGACGGCAGCTTGCCGCATTTTAATGGAAGAAATATGGTAATACTATGATCATTGATGTTTCACCAATGGTCAGCTATACGAAAGCGGACGCAGAGGGGGCAGTATGCGGCGTTTGTGATCATAGATCGCTTGAATGGCTACGGCCTAATGCTAAGACAAACAAAATAAAGCGTAAGGAAACTGAATCGAGCGTTCGGTATGTAGCCAGGTAAAAAAAAAAGGTGGCAATAATAGCTTCGATTAATATGCGGCCTTGTTAAAAGATGCTAGGTCGGGGTCGAGTAGCGGTTTGTTTCGGTAGACGCAGAACGTAAAAGGGAGGCGTTAGAATTAGTATAGGCTGAATAACAGCAAGTGCTTTATCTACGGAAGAAGAGTTAGGGGTAACGGATGACTGACGTTCGTTTCAGGTATACTTAAGATTTGTTGACTAGCTATTCCTTTATGTAGTCTATTAGTATTTTTGGGCTTTGGCAAGTGATTGGCGCTCGTACCGCCTGACGGAGCTGAACTTTATACAGTAACAAGCAATTGTTCTGGTGCATTTTGGATCTAACCTTAGAAATACTATAGAGTCATCTATATATCGAACGGTTTGAGGACGGCTGTACTAAAACAGCAAACACATTTCGAAATTAGATACAGACCTCCGCTTTGCTTAGATAGTCTTTAGATATCTAATACTGATTTGATTCGTCTAATCAGGCCAATAAAATCAGGACGTAGATCGTTCTCTAAGTGCACGAATCATCCGAGGTTCACGGGTTGCAGGACAGTTAAATGCACAGCTGTTACCAGAGCGTTTGATTATTTCTGTGAATGTTGCCATTGCCGAAATACAAAGCATGGACCTAAGATACGAAGAGCATTATTTCAATGCCGTTTGTTGAAACATATGGCAAGACTTTGTAATTGTTGAAATGGTTACAAACGAACGAAGGAAGAGACATGTCAAAGACATAGCCGAAGCCAGTCGGCTATAAAACAAACATTTGATAATGTCTTCTCACCATTTACCTGTTCAGCGATCCTTTATTAGGCAAATTATCATTTATCATCAACAGAGACTAGTTAAACTTCCGTCCTGAATAACAACAGTTACCGACACGGTGGGATGATGGTCCAACTAGCATGACTAATTGAAAAAATATATACGGATGTTGGCAGTACAATAGCTGCGTCCGGTCAATCAGGCCACAAAAGCGTTTATCTAAGAGACGGAATTCAGATACACTGTCATATTGCGAACGAGCCAAGTGAGAAACTTAAGGCCGTCAGGTTCGCCGACCTGACCTAGTACGATATTTGCCACTGCAGAAATACACTTATCTCGCGGGTCCTACTTTCTTTTTTTGGATAGAACCCTGTTTTTCACTACCCGTAATGTTAATGTGTTTGCGGACAAACTTGGACTTGTTACTGGTCCAAATGGTGCTGTTATTTTTCGACAGGCGCTTTTTGATTGGAACGCATATTTCCAAAGAGGGTTCGATACTGCTTCAATTCTAAGGATGTGTAGATTTCGGTTAGTTTATTTTCACCGATATATTCGTATTACGTGCCTGTTCACAGGGCGAACTAATCAACGATCAGTGCAAATTATAATACGTTTTAAGGCGACGGCTTTCCCATTAAGCGCTGGTCTCCATTGTGATACAGAATCGATTGGCATGATCTTGACAAAATCTATCCACAACCCCTGTAGATATTTTATGTAGAACCCCCTCCCGCCCGGTAGCTAGAAGAGTAAGATGCTGTTGTGCTCGTACAGGCACAAGTGCATTGTATCTTGATTCGTTCGCAACTGATAGCTTCTCATCGCGAGTCGACAACAATTTTACCGGCTTCGTACGACAATTGTAAAAGTAAGTCTAAAACAAGCTGCGTCAATAATACGGTGATGGTGTGCAATACGATATCGCTGCGTCTGATGCCTAAACAACCGTAATCCAGGACGTAATCATATTCTATACGTCAGACGAAAGCAGCTACGAAATTTCAGGGGGTGGTCAACAAAGCTGTCTACGGGAAAATATATACACTAGTGCTGGCTCCCCTATTGTTGCTGCTGCTGCTGCTGCCACCGCTGTGAAAGACCGTTGTTGTACAATAGCTAACTGCGCGCAACGTGACACTTGTCGTGGTCGTGGGACTCTGAGTAAACTTTTTTCGACAATAGAAGACTCTGATGAAAAGGAGAAACACGGAAAAGATAGACAAACAGCTAGAGCTGGACCTTGTTCTTCAACTGGCTTAGTTCAAATGGTTCGTCTGTTTGCTACCGCGGAGAACGAGACGGATTCACTCCTATCCAGCGAATCCTTTACCAGAAATTGGCCGGCACACGCAGACATTGAAACAATTACAGCTTTGTATCAATACGGAAGTCGAATGTGGATTCTGCGTCGTCGAAGCGCCGTTTTACCGGTCTATTGCCACTCTTATCGGCCATTGCTTGGGCCTTGTGAACATGTATTTAATATAAACATATTAAAATGTGGAGTTTCCTTTTTTCTTGTTGCTTTTTATTTTGTTTCCCTTTTGTCTGTCGATTGCGTTCTGCCTTATTTATTGCTACTGTTCTTTGATTTGTTGTTTACTGATGCTCAATTATTACACTGTATAGCAACGAAAAGATTTAGTTCCACACTTCAAATCGTTTTCGTTGTCCCGTGCAGCTTAGAAAATTTTCCCTTGAACTCGAATTGCAAAAATAAGTAGGTTGTGCTGCCAAGAAGGGACATGCAGATCGAACAGTCGTCGACACAACCTAGGATAGGCTGACAAAAAAAAAGGTGGACAAAGGTAATTATAGGACAGTAAAACGGGGCCAGGAAGCCGAAACGGTTTACAGGAAGCGTTTTGGTTTTGGGACAGTGTGGTTCTGTGGTAGGCGATAATAGTGAACCCACACCCGAGGTGTGCTATTTATTGTTTATTATTTATGCCATTGCTATTATCACGCATTTGTTGTTGCTCTTCCGAGTACCGTGTAGTTCTTATGTAGTTACGATAGCGTAGGTCGTGTCTATGCTATCGGGTTTGTCAGCGAAGCTCACAAACAAATGGTTCGAGTATCGTCTGCAGTTTCCCCGGCTCCCTTGTCACCCGGGCGCATGATCGAAAATCTGGTATTCCGATCAGTTTTGGTACGGCGACTGATATGTTTACTTTTAGTTCTTTACCGCTTTATCGTCACTGCTGTAATAACGTTGTTTCTGTTGCTTCCTGGAGAGGCTTCGTGCAGAAAACTGAAGGTAACTTTTGTTGTCGGCCCCAATAATTTTGTTAGTCCGTCAATAAAAAATATCTCAACTTATACGTAATACGTGTATATCGATGTTCGGGTTGTGCAAATAACGATGAGCTAATACATATCATTTCAAATATTTCGACTATTATCTAACCACTTACAGGGTTATCGATCTCGTATATTCCCATGATGCAAACGTTGTCCGAAATTGATAATGTAGTATTGCTGACCAAATATTTTTTTTGTGTTTACGAGATGGGTCCGATTAGGAAAAACAATCACATGCGAACTTGTCTGTCATTTCATTGAAAAGCTTGCTTTTACCTTTTCTTAGAGGCCTGCGAAGAAACAGTATTAATAAGAGCATCATCAGCATATGAGCGTAGCCACAACGATTCCTTCAACACTGCCAGAACTTAGCTAACATTGTTAACCTATTCAAAGCCCGGCTATTCTGCCGTTTCTTGACAGCTCTAGAGATATGTGGATGGGCCTCTGTTATGTATTATGCCTGTTTCCTGGTTGCTCCCGGTTAAGAAACCTGTGATGGCGTCATTCCTGGGTTCTTCTTTCGATTGTTTCTTCATTTTTGGCTTCTATCGCTCTATCAGCGCTTTGCTCGTCGCTTTCCGCGCATCTCATATCCCACGTCAAACGGACACCGATCCCACACTGATAATCGTAATTATCTTTGCGATAACAGATACGATGTTGACGGTTGTGGTGGTGATGGTGGTGGTGGTGCTGCTGCTGGCGGCGATGATGATGGTGGTGATGTTGTTGCTGGTGGTCCTCTAAGTTGGCCGTGAGTCAACCCAGTTGCCCAGAGGAGACTAACCTTAGTTAAGTATTTAGTCATAGCGTGTACCCCAACAGCAGCAGCGAGAACAACAACGATATAATCCAATCCCGAGATAACGACCACTGATCTCGAGTTGGGGCCGAAAAGGTCAACAGTAAATGATTCCATTTGATTGTTGCATGAGGCAAATCGGAATGCCCTCTGACGCGTTACGTAAAAGTGCAAACGGTGCATTTGATAATCTGTCTACATAAGCCAAGTTCCTATGACTAGCGAATTTATAGATACACCTTAATATGCTTACGCTTTACAAACGAAAATTCTCGAAATATAGCATCACAATAAGGCACTATTGACAAATTATCACGGCTATCGTCGGATGATTTTATTCAGCAACCTCGAATCATTCCGTCATTTTTGTGTTTAACTAAACTTATTAGATGCGCGTTGACTTGGCTAGGACATCTACATGGTCATCATCTAAGGACAGTGAGGGCAAATGTCAATATCGTAGTTACGGTACTATGAGTTGAAGCCACTCGCGTCTTAAACAAGCGCGCATCTCTAGCGACAGCTGTTGCTATATCTTCCTCGTTAGAACGAGCAGGGAACGAGCCATCATAATTTGTCATCGTCACACCTCGCATTGGTATCATCACAATTTAATGAATGACAAAACAATTGATAAACACAAGCGTCTTTCTTCACTCATAGCCTTATTGTATCAAATATTATATACGCGCTCTTTGTACGCTTTTTACTAACGTGTTACTATCTACTACCCATCTCATTTATTCGATAGACGAGATCCTCTTTGTGCCTGTGTAACGCAGCCCGGTTTTTCCTTTTATATAGCTACACTGCTCTTATGCATATGTTGTTTTTATCATACCAATATCAAGTATGGTCCGTATTATAACACTATTTACCATAAAAATACCGTGAATATCGATTGTGCGCGTCCGGCAGCGGCGACACTTCTGCTTCGTTTTAAATAGAGATGATGAATGTGTGGAAATGATCCTTCTGCTTCTGTTAGGCAGCAAGGCTTTGTCGGTCTGTTCATTAAACGCTTTGGGTAGGTGTACGTCCGGAACCGCCGTTAAGTACCATTACACCGAATGGCTAATCGGCCCCCCACCACGACGGGGACCGTGCTCACTCTGACGATCTATTATAACCTATCCCTACCGTGCGTCCTTAAGGTTCGTAAGCAGACGTGTCAATTGCATTACCGTAAGGACATTCTTTTCTGTTGACAACGTCGTTCACTGCCATCGACATTTTAGGCCTGTTTTCGCTGCGAAAGGGAAAAAGGACTGGAATCTTTAACGGCGAACGACGGACGCAGCGATTTAATAGCATTAATGTAATTAGCGCTATTAAATAGCGTAGTGAACTCGGCTATGTACAATGTTTCCTTTTGTGTAGTGTACAACATTTAGGTTCGCGTTACGAAACCTGAGGAACAAATAGGGACTAACCAAATGCTGAGAACTACGTAGCGTTCATAACGATTATTTGCACACACTGAACAATATCATGAAGATCCTACTTCGTATCGAAGAAATGCACCTTTTTCTCCCTCGTCGATGACACGAAATACTTAAACCATTCTCTAGCCAGAGATTCATCCATAACTTGAATTGGTCACGTAATGTTTTCGTTTCTTTTAGCAGAACCCCTCGCTGATGGGTCGGCAGCATTCAAACCCATATACATGATAGACTTGCGTACGCGACGTCGATTACGTATAGCGTCAAACACGAGTCGCCACTACTCATATTTATTTAGATTCAAGTTGTAGCCGTCAGTAGACATGCGTTGCGCGAGCTTGATACGAGCCACGATAATAATTCTAATATTTTAAATCAGTCGACCCTCTGCGGCAGGGTACGTAACAGTCGAACTGACGGATCGTTTCACCTGAATAATTCAGTGGCCAGCAACTCCGGTAGCTGGAGCTAATACAGATAAGTAGAGTCCGATAAGAGAAGCTCCCTTTTGCTTCTCCCTGGTCAGGTCTGGTTTAGTCGACCCAAACACTTTAGACTGCCGCCTTGCACGCCCCGGACAAAGAGGACATACTATCGTAGCTATGCAAATTGGCATGGTGATGCAGACGGACACGACGCGTCAATAGACGTTCACAATGAAGAGCAGTCCGACCGATAAAATCACTAGCAAATCATCTGTAAGTGTAAACTATATCTCGTCGATGTGGGTTAAGCGCGCCTATTACTATATTGTGTATTGCAACAATAGCGTATATTCCAGCTGTAGAAGAACACGCACCTTTAATCTATCGCCATCGAGTACATATTGATTTTCTTGCTGTCAATTTCAGAGGCAAAAGTCGCGTTGGTCTATTCCATTTTCGAATATAATAGGCTTACTTAGAGCAGCAGCACCCGAACAGCCGTTGCCACGGGCTAAGGTACCATTTTTTGACGACATAGCCTTTTGAAGTCGAGCTATATAAACCACTATAGTTTCGTTCGATGGCTGAGCCATTCCACGATGTTAGATAACAGATGCTTGTTTTCTGAGATATAGCGGTTTCTTGGAAGACAACACGCGTACCATTCTCAAAGCCAGCTTGATCCTACGTAACTAACGTGACTATTCATTATGCCGACATAACAAGTTATCGGTGACTAATCGTGACTCATGGTCGTGACCATTTAGAACATTATGTATTTCTCGACAATATTGCTTACTTTTGTAGCCTTGGCACCGCACTAGATACGCCAATACGGCCCTCACAGCTAGTTCTATTTCGTAAACGCTCGCAGGCCGTTTATTGTTGACATGTAGCATAGTGGACACGCCGGTACAACGTTAGCTTACACGTGTATGATGGCAAAAGTCGCTCGACAGATATCTATTGTACAGATACAAAGTGAAGCTGAAGCTGCTCCGTGAACACATACACAACATTGACTAGTTTTCTTTTTTTAAGGATAGTGAGTGCTTGTAATGTTTTTGTTAAATTAAAAATTGATGCCATCCTGATGCGTGTATATCTAAAAGACAACGGCTCGTAAAAGCTTCATTTCAACTAGTTTTCATAGTACTAACTCTGGTAATCGTTATTGATTATGTCTTTGCCCTTGTACCGTGAACAGTTTCTTTAATGCGAGCAGAGGGATCGACCAGGAGAATAATTCATATTGCTTAAATCTGTATGTCTACACTCAGATTCGAACCTAGACTGCTTCTGTGTTCCTCTGAATATTAGGCAAACGCGTCATTACTAAACCATCAGCTTTTTTTCATTCTAACACATATTCCCAGCGGCGGCCATGTAATACAACACAATTTGCTTTCGGTATATTTTGGAAAATGGAGCGGTACGATACGGTACGAATCATTGATTGGTTAATTCGATTTTCAAAAAATGCTCAGCTGGCCCAAAAATATATTTTTTTAAAAATTCGATGGCAGTAAAAGTAACACCTTACTGATAGAGGGGAAACGGGTCGGCCGATGTAGGCCCATTATGTACCTGCAGTGTTATACTCGACTTCGGGGCAGATTTATAGCCAATAATCCCGTACGTTCTCATTTTCACTCGCTTGATTTGAGCCCATCCGTTCATTTCGCATGTCTGAAAAACTTGCGGTTTAACGGTTATCTCGCAGCATTTGCATCCACCACCCGTCCCACCCAGCCAATAGTAATCTTCTCACCCTAGCAACTATTATATAGATGATCGTTTTCTTCGCGTGTGAAGGAATGAGCAGCAATTAGCTATCCTCTATCGCAAAATTCGATCGAACACAAATGATGATCAGGCAGCTCTGATGTGATGAGCCCATTAGCCAATCAATACTAATGGCAGATCTAAAGCAACGGGTCTTCGTTGCTGTCGTCCAGGAACAAGCGAAATTAGTGGGTCAGTGAAACCAAACCCTTCATGAACGCCGTTAATTAGCCATATCAGACAGTCAACTAAACTACCTTGGATTGATTAGTTATGACTGGTATTGTTATACGCTATGCGAAAAACATCATGCGAACATGACCATAGTGGCGGTCTAGATGATAATGAGGTGGGGCGGGGGGGGGGGGGGGGTAGTAGTAATAAACTTCTAAAATCGTTAGCGGCGCACTGGGGACCGATCTGTTATCGTCTAAACATTTCTGCTCCGACGTTGTAGAGCGTAGTGTCGTTTTTGATGTTAAGGCGCCTCACTGCTTGACAACGGCCGCTGCCGTCCTACGCTAACGCGAAGTGGGCTTCAGCGTCGACCTTTTTGCCACAGACAGAGTTTGTTAATCTACCTTGTTACGTTGTGAGTGCGTAACTTCGTCCCGAGGGTATCTACACAGCCGGCGTCAACCAGCCTGGTAGATTTTAGCGGCACCCCTATGGCGCACCTTTTGATCACAGGATTCGTCAAATTGTTGCTGGTGCGACTTGGTGCTGATGCCACCTGACCGAACAGGCCGCTGAAAATTGACGGCTGTTGTTGCCGCTGGTCGACGCATCTCATACGATTGGTAGGCACTAGTGGCCCGGGCCTTGCTGCTCTTCGTCCTAGTTATCGGTGGAGGGGTACCAGCTAAAGGGCCGTGAAGTCTAAGTTATCAGCTGGCTGATGGCAGACAGACAAACAGACTGGCGCTCGTGGCAGTAGCGATGCTGATGCTTTTGCTTCTACGTTCTACTTGTCTATAAAGTACGTGGGGCAGCTGTGAGGAGCATCTGCTGGTGTCACGTGGAACGCCACATCGACAAACCCCCGTTAGTAGCTCGTTCTGCTGCTAACATAGCCTAGCATTGCCGACCTGTACAGAACCGCCTCTTCCTCAAACATTAGCTCCTTTGACTCAGTTTCTCCATCCTCTTACAACTCTCCACTGATGCTCCTCCCCTTACCGGTGAATGGTACAACTTGTGGGAAACTCAGCTCTTTTAATTGTAATAGACCGAGCTATTAGCTGCACACCAGCAAAAACACGTCAGAACGAGGCATAATAGTTATTTCCTTGACGCCTGCCGTCTGACTGGTCGATCACAGCCACAGGTCATTCGCACGCCGGCGAAAGACCAACCGGTACATATAGTCGTTGATGATGGTGTTAGTGCCCGTGTAGCAGTACGCGCAAAAGCTATGACAACAACGCAAATGATGATATCGATGACGCATTTTGGGTTACCTCCAATAGACGCTGCCACTAGCGGAAGCTCTAGAGAAAAGGTTAAGGCAGGCTCCGATTCGGACAACACATCGCACGAATATATACGCGCACACATATAAACAATGACAATGGCGCGTATTTGGTCTACAAGGAAAAGAGGTGCCGCGCAAATTAAATGTAAATAAAGACGATACAATGTTATTTGCGACTAAAGATAAACGGTAGAAACCAATAAAGCAAGAGCTCAGTCCGGCCCACATAGAAATGACTAGCCATGAACGACGGCTGGCAAAGCGGCGTCAACAACTCGAATAAACATAACTACAATAGCGATATAAATTTTCTAGACATACAGGGCTAGATTTTTATTGTGTCTAGGTTTACAATATGTGTGTGTCCGTTGAACAAGCTATCTTTCACATTATGGCCTATGCCTAAGTTCATTTGAAGACAAATGAAACATAGCGTCTGCTTGAAGGCGCTAAGGAATTTGTATAACGGCTAAAATTTTGGCTCGGCTTGGGTACTTTTCAGTGTCGAAGAAATGTAAGACTTCACTTTATGGTGAATGTATTATCGCCATTTGGCGCATCACAATTTCTACATTGCACACCGAAGGCTGTACATCAAATAGGTTCTATTCGATAACCAGTATCGTTAAACACGAATCAGCCATAGATGGACGTTAGAAGTCCCAACACACATATGGACACGTGTAAATAAACCGATGGGACTTTAATTCTGGGGAAGCTCATTAAAGCATGGTTTGTTCCTCTGAAATTTTTTCAGGTTTCTGGAGATGAAACGCCGGCATTGGCCGGTACGGGTAGACGCCGCGCGATCTGCACGTATGCGCATGAGACCATCGCTTGCCCCAAACCGCAATCTTCGTCTTCATGCTGCATGAACTCACGTGCTCGGTCGGGTGCACACGTCGAACAGATAGACTCGCTCGCTGTGCGAAAAACAGATTGATTCTGCTTGATCAAGCGGAGAAGTGCAGCAGACCAGAAACGATACAATGAGCAAAGATGTAGTGGCATATTAAATAGGCAATACATTTCCTTGTCTGCATTTGTGTATATATGTGTGTTTACACGTCTATCTAGAACAGAATAGGTAAAGTTTGGTTATTTGGGAAATTTCGAATTGGATTATCTTCGGTGAACGAAATAGAAAACCTACAGATATCGAAAGGGACAAAATGAGGCTTTTTCTAGGCAGAAGGTGCAAACGCAACCCTGTTCCACATATTCATCTGCGATATGCTAGACCAAGCAGGACGTTTCGTCCTGAAAGTTGTTACTTTGTGCCATTCAAACGAATGACGAGTGAAATATCTGTTTATAGCAAATCAGACATACTGAAATGATGAATGAAAATGCAACTAGCAGATATCCCAAATTTGGACAATCAACTGTCTTCTCTTTTTGCCCCTGACTAACCCTTCAAGCCATTTTTCACTTTGTTATGTGTGTATTATTATCGTCGAGACAGATAAGCGCTAATACGGGGTGACTATCTTCGTTAAACTAGAGGCTCATTACTTGCTAGACCTACGAGTCTGGCCATGTGGGCAATTTTGCAGAAATGAGCGGACCTTGTTCTTGCCCTATTTTCCTAGCTCATACGTTGTTATTTACTGATTGTTTAAAGTTCAACGTCAACTGTTAGCTGCCTTGTAGCAACGGTGTGGCAACGAAGTGAGGCCACATAAAAGTATCGATCAAAATTACCTGTTGCTCAACAATCAGGCCCTGTTGCTTGATCCCCGCTAAGCGGTTTCTGCGCATACGATGCTCTGCACTGTCTGTGGTCGTCGCTGCTGCTGCTGCTGCTGCTGCTGCCATCACATTGATACTATTTATCAAGAGGAGACGATGTTCAGCGTCGCTGGCGCCGGAAGCGATCCGATGACTGTGAGTCACAATGCGTCACGAAACGTCAACGTCGACACGATCAGGTCACCACCACCGGCAAGGAACATGGCAACGAATTGCTACAAAAAAATTTGCTTCTACCACTATTTTTGATATTGCTAGCGTCAGTTTTCGTGTCATCTGGAGGCGAAGCCCGCAAATGGTTAATAGAAACTAGGAAATAGACAGACTGGACCGACGATGAGATAAGGATGACAAAAAAGTTTAAGCAAAGTATACTATAAAAAAAGCTAGCAGATACGGCGTGAGCAGTATTTATACGTCTTTATTGTAGAACAAAAATAGCAAAAAGACAGTACAGATACTGACAGCATTGGACGGAAAGGTGAAGGACAAAGCAGTATCTGGTGTAGGGTTCTACTTGTTTTTCTATCAAAGTACACACATCTGATAGGTATAATCGACGTGTCCGTCTACAATTTACGTTTGGGCAGGGCAAGCTAGCTGACCCAACTAGTCGACGACAAGCAAACCGCACACAGCAAAGGCCTTGTCGGATACCCAAGGCCATCAGGACCACACAAATCTAGTTGGTTGTCAGATAGAACAGCACTTCAGCCGAGCATAGCAATGTTCGCCAGGAACTATTCGTCCTGTTTGCGTTCGCAGTAAACACAGGAAAAAGTGCTTCAGCAGCGGTAGCAGTATAACACATACTATCGCAGCGATGGAGATCAGGTATAGACGACCACAGAACTGGGAAGCTCGATAGACGACTTGACTCGTAGTCTTTGCTGCCGCTCCATCATCAACGATGGATGCAGCCACCGATATCAGTTGGGTGGCTTGTCCGGATTGGCTTATCCCGCAATCGTTGTCGATCTGCCGTATTAGCGGTAATAGAACTGCTACGGCCATAGCGGCGATGAAGGAACGTGGAGCTTGATCTTCGTCAATCGACTGCGTCCATTGGCGAGCTGCGGACTCTCACGGCGACCATTATATAGAATATAAAATTATTAAACGGCTTATCAGTACGGCTAGCGTGTGTCAACAGCAAGGTGCTTTTTGGGTGATGTGAATGTAAGGGCGTGCATCTGAATGTGTGAATGAACGATGCTGACTATACGAGTCGATTATGCACGATACTGAGGTAAAATCTGGATTCCTGGCTAGCGAGGCTCAGCTAGATGTCAAGAGACATGAGAGATGTCAGAGAAGTCAAGATGCGACTAGCAGGCTTGTCATGTTAATAGTGAGACTGTTGCCGAAAGCAGAACAGTTGTCAACTCTGAAGAAAACTAATGGGGATTTATTAATTGGACAACTTTGATTTTCACTAATTACGGTGACTTTTTTTTTTTTTTACCCATATTACTATAGTGCTCAACGACCAGGCCTTTCAAACATCTAGAGGATGAAAGGACAGTGGCTTACTATTGGTATTATGCATTCCTCCGATTATTTGCTAGTGGCAGATGGACACAGGCATATTCTCGCTTAATAAATACATCGCGCGGGATTTAGTGATCTACAACCATACAGTGAAAAGTACCAAGAAGTCCAATTCACTCGTATGTCTACGGTACTTTTGGGAAAAGGTAAATTTCCAATGTACATTCTGTGGCGGTAGCATGGCCGGCAGCATAAGCCAGCTCTGGATAAATAACATGTTCCAATCTGGTTAGTTAGATAAAACAAAGATACCTTTCTAGCAAAATGGCACCTCTGAAATGGGGCGTTACCGATATAAGTATACTACCAATGGTGAAACGATCCAGATTTAGATATTATACGGACACGGGCACGCAGATCTCACAGCTTTGCCGAAAAAGACTTTAGAAGCAAAAGTTGCCTAGGGTTAATCTATCTACAGGTAAACAACACAGAATGGTGCCATTATTCGGGTACCGCAAATATAATCGAAACTAATTAAACCAACGTCTGCCTTCTCACTAGTAACTATATTGCTAGAGAATTATATAATTATATCGAGGCCGTTGACAACTGCTTATAAAAGACTGCTAGTCAAGGTAAATTGATAGCCACTTGGGAACGGGCCGCGTTGTACGTTTTTTAGGATGCGGTCTTAGATAACGGCGAATGGCGCAAAGCACGATCGTGCCAACTTGTAAAGTTGCGATAATTAAAGGAAATAGTCAAACGAATACAGGCCAACTACATGGAAGACTAACATTAAGCTATTTTTTTTCCCTAACTCCTAACGCCTTTCGTCAGCACGACATACTAGAAAACTTCTGTGACTGAAAATGCGTAAGCTTAACTGGGGCAGTTTGCTGTTTCAACGAGGCGCCAGCATCTGCTAATGTTCGTTATGCTAAAAGTGGCCATGTTAAGGAAATCCCAGTTTCTTACGGGACACACATATCATGGCCACCTTGCTCGTAGCGCTTGACGTCGATTTGTTTCTGTGGCTGTTTTCAAAAAACGAGCCCTTTCATTTACATCTGATCTTCATAGTAAATTATCAATCATCGTCGACTGATAGAAGCATTTCTGTCTCCTATATTGTCTTCGTTCTGTTCATTCGAAGAACGGGTGACGTTCGTCCCAACGTGAAATTAATACATTGGGAACGGATGGCCGTGCGCTTGATATTTATGTCACGTCTGCGTCCTTTAGTTTTCCCGTATCTGTTGTTACCCATATAGCCCTGTTCCACATCGCCCTTTGTCAAATGACCGGTCGATACTTTTTTCGTAAATCTTTTTTTCTTCTTTCTAGTTACTCTCTCGTTCTCCTGATAGACATGCGTTTTTCATGAGAAATTCAGCCAAGCTGATGAACGTATTTTCGTTTCTATACAGCGAGGACGTTGAGCTGGAGCTAGCTAGACAAACTTGAAGTAAGGTTCGCTTTCTAAACGGTGGCCATGCCAGCAGCAGCGGCGGCGGGTGCTGCTGTGGTTTTGACAAGTAGACACTTTTCAAAGCAACATGTTTGCTTGTTTCGCTCTGTTGCGCGCTCGGATCGAAATGATTGTTCGATCTGGTGGTAGTAACGCGACTCACAGGCTTCTACCGCCGGCGCAGCTAGAAAATATTACTACCAAGCGACGATGCTGGATGCCAGTACGAATCGTGGTCATCGTGTAGTAATTTTGTTCTGTGTGCAGAAAGGGTATGCATGTGTTTGTATAAGTCTCTCTGTGTATGTTTGTGAACGCTTCAGTTTTTGCTATTATAGAATATTATGTTTAAGAATAATGTTCTATTTACAGTTCTGGCTAGAGCTACGTCTATGACCACTGGCGGATTACCGAGGCTTGTTAGGCGATTAGATAAAAAAAAAAGCATCGGGAAAAGTAGGAGAATAAGAAAAACAGACAACAGAAACACTCATAACAAAATTGCTTCTTCTGCATCAAGGAAAATTGGGCCATAGAGCGGGAACACTCAGAAAAAAAGCAGTGGTCGATATTGGTTGCGTATAAATCGCGTGCGGAAGCAAAGTCTAAATAATAGCTACGATAAAACAACGTATAACATTTGTCCTATGTTACGGTGTCATGCATTTGTCTATTAGCAGCAGGAAGTTAGCTAGAACCAACTGTGTTGTTTGATATGTTATGATCCTTTGATTGGGTCGCTGGGCCGGCCAACCTGCTACGACAGACCCGGTAAGTTTACCGTCAAAAAATTCAGTGCAACGAGGTCAGTCTTTATAAGCTCTTTTCGTTTTTTTCTATAAGCAGCTGATCTTGTTTCTCAAGTAGCTTAAATAAGTAATTCAGACGCTCTGTTATGAAAAAAAAAATACACAGACGTAATATAGCGTATATAAACTTTTGCTAGAAAACCCTCGGAACTGCTTCACATTATAACCGAAATGATTAAAATTTCACCGTTATCGATCGAGTAGGCTCGCCGCTTATTGAACGATCAGTTGGTGACCGTCAGCTGCAAAATGGCAATTGATTTGATGCGCTGTAAACGCCTTTTTCGACGAAGGCTGCTGTTTCCCCATAGCGAAAACGGCAGAAAAGCTCGCCGACGACCCCAGTAGCATGTCGGCTCGATGATAGGATATAATTCCCCGGTTTTTCGTCATCATCAGCACTGTCGTGATGCATATCATCATCTACAAATTGGTGGCATCGTTATCGCAAGAAATCAGCGACGCAGCGTTGCGTTGAAGGAAACTTCTCTTGTCCTAGTTGTCGCCGCGATTCGTGCAGGCCGACAGCAGCATCCTTACATGAAACCTTGTTACATCTCTGGATACGGACTAATGGTTCGCACTACCATAACGCCAGTGCTCTACACCCTTGCTGCATGCGGGTATCATATGAGGGCGTGGACTAACGGGTAGAGCTACCAATGCTCGAGGTCGAACTGTTACTCGGAATCGAACGGATAGGCTGAGGGCTTCTGAATGTTTCCTGCTCGGAGAAGAGTAAAACTATCTTTGGGTTCTTATCCTGCAAACCTTTAAACGCCCTTCCCTCTACGTTAACGTCAATGTCCAAGTTGTTGACACTGCAATAATGGCTGCTTGAAAGGACAAACAGCAACAACCGTAACAACAGCAGCAGCAGCAGCAGCAGCGTATGTTAACATGCGGTTCGTGACTAATGCTGACAACCTGCAATCGTCGATGATGGATAACATAAAGCGTATTCCCCCAATAGGTGGTATCGCGTTCTCTTGAAGAAAACAGAGACCCAAGTGTTTAGAGGAGGGTAGGAAAGTGAATGGCAGAATAAGCTGCGTGCGGCTGAAGTGTGCGAATACAACACAAACTGCACATAGACAGACCCATCCTGTTACGAAGCATTCTTTCATTTACCTGTTTTTTTTACTACAGACACAGACACACACACATATATCATAGCAAGCCTCACGTATTACGATATGCATCAAAGTGAATGCAAGATTTATCTGGGGCGGGGGCATAATTATTGATTATTGGACTAGAATCACCTTAATCCATGTAAAAGGATATTCCGACACAACAAAACTTGGCCGTCGTCTCTTAGTAGAAAACAGCACCTAAAAGGTTGAAAAAACTCAGCGGATTTAAGATCTTCCAATCGTTCTCTTCCTGGTTGTGTTTCCGAATCATTATTATCATGTTCATTAATGATATCACTATATGATCTTTAGTTATTGTGTGTACATTTTTTGTAGGGCTGGTAAAACACAGAGGTGAAATACTGAATGATGTTCCCCATCTGATGATGGGGATGATCCCCAATGATAAAACCAACCACCTCGGTTAAACCTTAAAAAAAAAGTAACTTTGCTTACTGTCGCTCGTTGTGGTATCAGAAAGCAGCATTATGTAAAAAAGCCTTTAGCAGGTGCGGAACATATCAGTGTCAGTCAAGTAATAAAGAAAACGTATTTAGACGAAAAAGACGTACAATTTTGGATCATTACACCGTCTTTGTAAAATTGAAAAATAGAGAACCTTCTACCTATAAGAAAATTGTTATTTATAAATTACTGCTAACGATGCTAAGCACCTGTCTACAGACTACATGAGTGGAAGCAAGTTATGAAAGACCCTGTCCGATTCTAGGACTAGCTGGACAGTGTATACATGCACAATGATTAGTAATCGATCATTGTCCGGTAGAAACATATTAAGCTTAATCGCCAACCTAGACGTGCATTTCGTATAGGTATGGACGTGTCATTGAATTTAGTCGTTAGAACAATCTTCATAACTTGACGACAACAATTGTTGCAACTAATTAATAAGGCTTAGTCACTGCAGCCTAAATGAGAAACTGTCGCATTCAGGCTAGATGCTACTTCAACCGAACTCAGCAGAATTAAGCAGGACCAAAACAAAATTAAAACTGCTATTACCTCAATCAGGCAGTACTAGTTAGTACATTATGTTATTATGGGAGACTACAAATAATATTTACTATAGCTTCCGCCTTCGGGGATGAAGCGGCAGTCATTTCTGGTCCTATCAGGTAAATTCATGCGGACCGGCTGATCGACTAGTAGGTTTAATAACAACATTCACGTCATTTAATCTGTTATCGATGACAGATCATCACTCAACAGATAGCAAAAATCGTCAGAGAAACCAAACTAAGTTAAAGCGATGGAATAAAAGTTGTGTAAGGGAGAACCGGGTCTAAGACTGCTACTAACCCATAAGCACTTTCTAAGCAAACAGGCATATGATTTTAGCAACGGGTTTAGATTTTAGTGACCGTATTTTTTGTGGCCATGCGTATAAATCGCAGCATTTGGAAAATTATTTGCGTCAATTTTTTTTCTAGATTTTTTTTTGTCGTATATTAACGCAAAAAGCCCCACTGTTTTTACGCCCGCCCTACCAAGATAGCGTTACATGGATCCTTTTATATGAGCGCACCTCGTTTGAAAGCTATATGCTTAGAAACGTCTTTTCCGGGCCACTTATTGAGATGTTAATTACATTTCATTGAAGAAAAGCTATAAATCATTTTTACGGAGGTATGTTGTCTATTTGATGGTAAAACACTTTATTATCTATTTGTTATGAAAAGAACGTATGAAAGATTAACGCTCGTTAACCTAGTAACCTGTCACGTGGAAGCAGTTCAAAAGCTGTAGTAGATTTTTAAATTTTCTATAGCCTACCGGTAGTCGTGCCGTCAGCGCCTCCATTTATCGAATTTGAAGTCGATATTGCCGTCGGACATTCCACGGCTACCTCCCAGCACGAAATGAAGTCTGTCTACAAACTGGTTTCGAACCAGGACCCCAACGGGTTCCAGATATTATGCCAGATGCTTTACTCCCTAACCTATCACTGAGATTTACTGTCGGCGCCTAGATGGATTGGAGTGTTGAGTCTGTATATTACTAACAAAACATGTACTCTTATTTTCTAGAAAATGCGTCTATAAATTTATAGCACCAGGATACACTGTAATGCACATCATTCGGAATAGCTGTGGAGCATCGTGCAGCTATAAAGACTACAGTTTTAGTCGACGATCTTGGTAGGCAGAACTCCATCACCCAGTACACCATTCTTAGTGTGAAAACCAGCTAAACAATGAAAGTTTCTCGAGCGAGCCACCAGATGGCGCCACGGGTCCTTTTCGCTGAAATAAAACCGCTTTTGAAGAAATTTAAGGTCTAATCGAACATAGACTTCGCAGAATGATCTCCCTAACGGTTAAATTAACTATAGCAGTCAAGCACTGGACCACTTTATACATATGTGGCTAATTTTAATATAATCGCTTGAAAGCGATGCTAGATTGTTCGGGCTACTTCAGTTGAATTGTAGTTCGACTGAGAAAAAACTGGCCGACAAACACTGAAAAAGTCTGTTCTTTTAAGGGCATCTCTTTTTGTGTCCAAGAAATGCATTGCTTTAAACCTACGTATTGTAGCTTCACTTCTACAGATCACGCAAGAGAATCTCACAGGCTCTTGAGAGCCCGTAAAAATTAAAATCACAGGTAGGCTCATACTGGGATTTGGACTACAAACTAGGTCTGAGATACAGCCTGGGGAGAAATGACTTGGTTCTACGAACCAAACAGAACCAGGAGAAACAAAATCTGTTCTCATCGTAATCATCCTTTATGCCTGGAAGCCTGATGGTCGGTTTGATTTGATGAACATGAACTACCGTACCACTTTTGAGCCTATTTTCGGCTATGCAGCTCAAGTTACCTGAGACAGATTTATCTATCAACACCAACAAGCCTCATTTAATTTCAGCTGATTAAGCAAGCGTCGTTATCCATGTGCGCTAGCAGATTTACTCCTAAAGTCTATCGTTCAACTGAGATCTTTGCCCGATAAACACGTTTGAGCGTACCGTTTTGCTGAGACTGATGATGCAAGTTGACAATGTCTGACTATACGACGATAAACGTATTCATGTCTGTATCTTCCTCGTATTCGGAACTCATCATTCGAATATACGCCAGAACTATAGGTTGTGAATAGGTTGTGATCATCGAATATACAAAAAGTACCCACTATATGAAAGTATACTTTTCGTAGCAGTTTTGTATCGACCGTTATTTGCAATCGGTCGCACTCTTTTGAGACACTTCTAAATGGAGTTGTTTTTAATTTGAATTGCTTAATTTAAAGGTAAAAAGAAATGCTAGCATTTTTTTCTTGTTTGATAGGATGTTATGAGCTTGTTTGTCGTTGTCATATTATTCCATATTTCGGACTCCCTTATGACTAAATTGGTAACTTTCAGGCTATTTAATCCCTGTCGCCGTCAGGCCCACTAATTACCTAATTACTAATTTGATTAAGCCGACAACCTTGTGAAACCGACAAGCGTTATACAGTAGGGATCTGTTTTTAGTTTTTTGGACAATCATATTTAGCTTAAAAGTGTTTTTTTTTAATGTTATTCTTATATCGACGTATTCGTTTTAAGGCAGGAATTTAGTATTTGCCAGGCTTGCCATGTCTTTTATGTATAACCGTCGACTGTTTCACCCCTCTAGGTTTCGCTCTGCAAAACTGAAACCTCTGAAAAAAATTTCAGGTAACAAATTCTCCATGCATTCTCATCATATGCCACTTTTCTATCTGCTTCAAGGTGGTCTCCAGCTATTTTTTTTGGCTATGGTTACCTTAAGATAGATTAGGTATGATTAAGGGCAGGTGGCTGACAATCGTTGCTGAGACCGATGATGCAAGTTGACAATGTCTGACTATACGACGATAAACGTATTCATGTCTATATCATGGCCATCGTTGTTTTCTTCGGGAGTGTCATTAACCAATACAATAACCGATAGCTAATGTGTTTCGTTAACCTGCAAAGTATACAATGTACATACGTGTTGAAACAGGTAAGATACAAATAGCTTCTAAAAAACTAAAAGCAGTAAATTGGTTTCTGGAAGTCGTAGCGTCATCCGCACCAGGCGTCGCTGTGTGTTCGTCACGCTTGTTGTTTGTTTGTTTGTTTGCCAATTGTTCTTGAAAACACGTAGGCCGCTATGGGCTTTGAAGACTAGCGGTAAACACCCTCCGCGTTGTGCTGCCAGCCAGGAATCTTAAGCAGAGTTTAACAGCTGTACCGGTCGCATTGGCATGCCAAACTCAAAACATTTAGGTATCTAGTTTACTAGACGCAGTTAATTGTATCCGCTGCATCTTCCAGACACGAAGTGCTGGCTCCTGAATCACACTGCGGCTATTGCTATGGTTGACCCTCGTTCTTCTGAGTTGTTGTTGTGTCTTGTTGCCTGTTTTATGCCGTCTGCCCATGCTGTTTACTGAATATGTATGTAACCGAGCCGTCTTTGTTGTATTCTATGCCATTGTGGTTGCTGTTGCCACTCTTCTTGCCAGTTTCCGCATTGGCTGTGAGTGCAGTGCGGCAAGACATCATCATGGGGCTTTGTCGCCCTCTACATATGATTGGCCGGCTGTACAATACTGTTCGTGGTCTAGGTGATTTTGTGACGGTTCGGTGCCGTCGATATGCCACGGCTGCCACTAAAGCTGCTGCCACAGTCGTTTCGTTGCTGCCGGATCGACAATCATTTATCTTCATTTTATGGAACGCGCCATCATCTACATTGACTGCAGCAGCAGCAGCAGCAGCAGCGAAAGCGTAAAGCGCAATATATAACGAACCCGAGCAAAGGTTTCACGCGCATACGTGTTACGTTAATGGCCACGCCGTATCTATACGCCGAGCGAGCAATATGCTCTGTTTCGCAGCCATTCAGATAGAAAGCGGGGGAGTCATCAGTTCTTCACTCACTCACTCACTCACTCACCCTGCTTTTGTACTACAATGTTGGTGATGTCGTTGGTGCTTGAGTGCCCGATGGACATGACACGATGACACCGCTCCTGGCCAGTCGGCGCTCCATAGCATTATCAGCTCATGTTCTGATATCTCATGATTTATCGATACACGCAATAACGATAACGATGTTAGGATTGATATTAAAACGACATGGCGGCCGCAACCATTATCAATAACGGCAACTGTAAGAACGCCGACTGCTACCTCAAAAACAATAGTGACGACGAGAGTTACGGCAGTCGTACACAGCGCAAAGCACGCAACACACCACGTACGTGCATAGAACGAAGGGAACGAGTGGCAAAGGCAGGGAAATGGATCCAGAGTTGAAGCCCAGGAGAGAAATGGAAACCCTATTCTATTAAAAAAAAAATGCTGAATCTGCTGGTCCATTGGGTAGTAATCTCTCAACAGAGGTAAATAGGTGACCGACTATCAAAAAACACGTTTTCAAATATAATGTATTTGCTAGTATGATGCTCAACTTTCAACTTATTTGCAAGTTTCACATGTTCTGCACGTAAATTGAGTTCTCGCAATCGGTTTGTGGAATATACCCAGGTTTAGTAATACTATGTAGCAGTCGACTGGCTTACCTTAGGTTAAACCTTAGGTTTAACCATCAATCATAGGCTTAGGTTAAACCTATGATTTCGCTTTTGCCCTTTTTTTTTTAGTCAAAATGCCATTTTCCTCGCGACAAGGATCTACGGGCTCTCATGTATGTTAGGCAACGCATAAATAAAAATTCACTATTCGTTTGTCCGGTGATGCTTTTTGAGAACGACGCCTAGAACCTAATGGACAACCTGTAATATCCTTTGAGCCAGTTATTACAATAAGCATGTTTATTATTTGAACTTGTTGTTTTCAGTCATAATGACCACTTCGACGTCTACATCAGCTTCAAAAGCGACGTAATGGCAACACGGATGTTCGACACGAAATTGCGATGATAATTAAAAAAAGACAACTGTTTATGAACCATTGTTGATATTGTGGGGTAATGGTTCCCTTCTAGAACAGTTTAGCGTGTTCAATTAACCCCACGGCGCAGCAACATATGCACTAAATAAAGCAGATTCAGATTTAGTAAACCTTTAGAGGACGATGGGATAAGCATCGTACCTGAACATGCCTTGGGCAATTTGGTGCGTCATTTCGTGAGAGATTTAGTTGTTGATAATGATTTCATATTCGAGTATTGTTACCTAGTGCAAAAAATATGCGTGCCCCAATCGTAATTTACCATACAGAAACAGCAAGGTGCAATATGGTAGAAAAAATATGCGCTATGTAGAAGTGCAATTACCTAAGTCGCCTTAGCTCCACGGTTCTGAGACTTACATGAAGTCTCTGTTTAAAACTAGATTATAGTGAAACTAGCCTATGTGGGTCAAATTTTGATTAAGAATGTCGGATGTTCACTGCAAAGCTACGTAGCCTCGTATATATATATACGCAAAATACATATATATATATATATGCAAAATGTATATATATATACACGCAATGCTACTACTAGCTGTATAACGTTTAATAACAAATGTAGTTTTTACTTCTATGAAGGGGCACCTATTTTACAATTAGGGTCTATCGTATCGTGCAGAACACGTTCCCGGCGGCGACTGCCCTTGTCATTTTTGTAAGGTAATACAAGGGGTACAACGAATACAAGCGGATTTGAAACAAGCAATACTTAATTGACTTAGTTTTCGGGTCCGGGTTTGCCTTTGGTTCAATTCGGTGTTGAGCCGAACTACTGATAGAACGAAACGAACGGAACCTTCCCGACCCTGCATGAGAGAAAAAACAGCGAAAGACAGCGAAAAGAACAGACGACTACGTAAAATGGTTTCGGTTCCTTAATGTGGTAACGTACATAGACTTCAAGAAGGCAGCGTCCGAATCACTGTCGGCCTCAGAGTTTCGTTATGGCGGTAGTTTTCGAAATCGGTAGCTTCGAAGCGATGTTACTCGACGCACCCCCTTCGTTGTCTAGCAGTTCTTTTTACTAGTGAGTAAAAAAAAAGAAAAGTAGAAACGAGATAAGGCGAGACTGATACAGTGGGGGAAGTCTTCTGAATCTGCCTCTTCGGTTTCGCTGGTCGTTTAGTCGTTGTAGCTGTTGAGATTGTTGTATTGTTGTTGCTATTGCTGCTAGCTCTGCCTCCACGACGACAACTGTACCCATATAAAGACCATCATTAGGGCGGAGATACAATTGAACGAAATCTTCGAAGAAAAACAAGGAAATAGAGAGCGAACAAGAAACAGTAACAATGGCAGCAGCAGCGGCAGAAGTCGCGAGCGTCAATAGCGCTGACGCATCGGCACCGCTAACTGCAACGCAGTGATCGTCTGCTCTGCCGCTCGAAAACGCGGTGAAAAGGACCAGACAAGGACGAAACAGCGTCAGGCAGATTTCTCGACCGCAGCGGCAATATCAGCGTCAACGCGTTTTCATGTTGTAAACTGGCAATTTCATTGCCTCCCGGATTGGTCCCGCACCGTTTCAATAAAGCGGATCGCCGGCCGATGCCAGTGTCTATGCAGGTAGTTTAATTTGCTGGCCACTCAAGCTAAACGGCGGGATATCTGATCTAAAACAAATCAAGAGAAAGTTGGATCGAAACAATCTGCCACAGCTGATTCCAATCTAAGTACTCTATGCCCACGTGTGTCTGTCTTGGTCTAAAGCAAAGCTCGCTTACGGCACTTATAGAAAAGTTTCAAGCGAAGATCAATGAAGTTCATCATATTATTTCGAAGCATTGCTTAGAGAAAACGGCTCGACCATCATACAGCCTGCGACGATTGATAACGCATTTAGATAGATATCGGGAATCACGCGTCTATCCATAACTAGTAATTCAAACAAAATAGGATAGTTTATTTTAAACGGAGTAGCCCGTTATTCATTGTTTGAAATGTAAGCTATAGCCGCCATTATTCGTGCACTATCAGAGGTAATTTATATAATGACTGACGTATTGGACTAACATTAGGACCGATGACAGCACAACTCGTTTATGCTAAATGCCTAGAATCCATGAGAAGGACCAGATGAGAGGCTGGAATTTTCGTGAGGTAAACTTGCGGCCAATATCGAATAAAGTCAACGATAACTAAATACACTCCAGACGTCATGTGATCTTCGACAACCGATTGATTACGTCACAATTCCAGTCACAGAGCATATCCGTAAAAGAAATTACCTACTGTGAATTTTAATAAAATTTTAATAGTGTAAAATTTTAATAAAATTATTCTTTATTCTCCTATACCAAGTTAGCTTACATGTTTATTGTATCTGGCAGGTGTCTGTGGTAACGAGTACGTTGCCATCAATCCCGTTCGTTCTTTTCTACACCACATAGCCGATAAACGATATTTATCAGTACCTGTTTTTATCCTGGTATGCTTCATATACACGATATTTCGTGCCCTTGTTTTTTGCATTGCTAGTTGCAATAGGTTCTGTTCAAGTAGAACCTTACTCGATAACATCAAAAAAATATTAAGTATGCTTCCTGTCCCGTTTTCAGGCTTTAGTTTGCGATTCCAAGAACATCATAGTTTTGCGCGCATAACCACAATAGTGATATCACTGACTGCCGGCCTGCGCATCAATCGTGCCTGATTTTAAATCGGTTTCGTTGTCCGCATACCGCTGCCTTACATCGCCCTCTCGTCTCTGTCTGTTCCACATAGATCTGGGCGTGCGTGTTTTTTTCGTTGAGTATCGCTTCTTTTTTTTTGTTTCTGCTATCAGTGGCGCCTTTTCTTGACCTTGATGTGTTCCCAGATTCATGATATGAAACAAACCGTGTGTCTGACGTCGCATCCGTCGTTGCTGTCCCCCCTCGCGCTGCTGATGGCGCCGTCATTGTTGGTTCGTTCTGCTAGACAACGGCTGAGAGCTCTGACACTGTGCTAGATTTCTATGTGGCACTGAACGCATCAAATCGCGCGGGTTGGCTCCAAGCTGATATCACGAGAGAGGCCACTGCTGTCCTGTTCCTCGCCGTAGCGACACATGCGATCAGCGACCTACAACAATGAGTACCAGCAGCCAGTCGGGCAACGGGAAAATGTCCTTCCCCGCCTTAATATATGAAGGGTGCGCAGCGAGAGCCGTGAAGGAAGTATCGCGCGCTACAGAGTGCCACTGCGATAGTAGCCGCAGTAGTAGTTGCGGTAGCGGTGGTGATGGTACAATTGTGTTACCTGGTCCTCTATGCAAGCAATAAGGCAACCAATGCCCTGCGCGTTTACGTTCACAGGCTGATTTGATAGCATTTCTGTTTCAAGCTGCTGCCGGTGCGGCGCCCTTTGAAGTGACGCCTACGCTAACGGGGTCATCGACGAAATCGCTGGCGGTGCCGGCGCGCGCAGGGACATCCGGGCGAATAGTGGCAAAAGAAGCAAAAAGCACGCTAAGAGTTTGGTGATGGCCCGGTCCCTTCACCAAAAACGAACTCCAATTTAACCCTCCCCATGCAGCATGTACGAGCGGTTCTAATTCTCGGCGGAAGAAATTACCAACCGAATACATTGTTACGTTTAGATCTTACGCTTGCTCGCACTACGCCTTGGCTTCACTGACTATTAGCTCGAGACGATTCTGACTTCAGGCGATCCAGCAGTTGCGTTCAATTCTCTTCGGTTGTTGATATATCATAATAGACTAAGCGGAGTAAATGACTCAGCAGCATAAATGACTTCCACACATAAAGGTGGGCCAGGCAGATTGTTTCCCCAGGGGAAACGGTCAAACCAGAAGGAGAGTAAAAGACAAACAGGAAAAAGAAAAGGCATAATTTTTAGCGTAAGCTATTATTCAGTTCTACAGGTTTACTGCTTTGATACGAGATCTCTTTGCTAAATAGCTGCTCTAATACCGCTGAGGCAGCCCTCCCGGTATAAGCTACTAATTCGGTTGTCAGTGGGCCGCATCGAAACAGCGTAATGATTGTTTAGAATTACATTAACGCCTATTAGTCCGGTTTACGTTATATGGATACAACTAAGTGAGAAGCTAAACGGCACAAAATAGTCTATATAAAATAGTTTTCTCCTAAAGGAGACTTCATGCATTTTGAGAGGTGACTTAAAGTTTTGAAGCACAATAGATACAACTGTTACCCGTCGATCGATTAGTTTTTTTTTTTATAGGATTTTCATATCTAAGCCCGAACGAAATCTCCTGAAGGCCACCCATGGTATTTAGTATATCACTGTCCTCAAAGAGCGGTATATAGAGTTCAGTAGAATGGTAGAAAGAAAAAAGCTAGAACGGCCATAAAATTCTAATCCTACGCGAGGCAGAGGAAATAAGTGATTTCTGCTTTAAAGATCAAGGTTTCAGTTTTAGCGATAAGACGTAACGTCACATCGAACTGGTTCATCAAAGTTAATTCCCGGAAGCACGCAGTTACTTTGTCATTATTTCGGTGTCTGTCCTTTCATCGTCTACGCATATCTTATGTTCGGAAGCATTCTGTATGGAACGAATGGCGTATATACTTAACGTCGATCGAATCAAAGGGTGGATTTTCCGGAGACGTCACCTTCACCACTCCACAGGCTAAAGTAGGTCTCGGGGCTTAGGTTGCTAGTTACAACCTTACGACGAACTTATGGAAAGAATTGTCATCTGGAAAAAGACGCGAATTACGCACTTACAATTGCTCACCTTAGATCGACAGAAGGACGCCACCAGGTGGCTGAGATATTTAGACCCAGTTGATGCATTTAAAAAGAAAATCAACCTATTTTCACATTGTTTATTTCTTTCCATCTTTTAGAACGACGAAAGTAAACTCAATGACTAGCGATTTCCGTTTCTTAGGTTTTTAGACGGACGTCCCAAAAGAGAGCCAACTCATATTTTATAGAACTATAAAATCCTGTGCTGCTTTTACAGCTTCGATATCCCAGAAAACTAGACCCAGCTATAGGGAAGTACGTACACGTTTGAATTGAGCCCAAGACAACCACTGTATCTTCTTTACTTTATTTTCAAATAATTCTCTTATAATGTGACAACATACAAATAATATAAATCAAGTAGGAGATAAAAGCTCTCAGAGCTGTGAAATTTGCGCGTGTATGTATGTGTTGCGCCTTTGTTGTTCGTTATTACGTTTTTTTTTGTAAAGAAAATGTTTCTTCAATGCGTCTATTCACCGTAATTATCATTCGGCTAGCTCCCCTATCAGGGATAACAGCAATAAAGTATAGAAGCCTCGCTTGTTGTGAGATGCGGAAAACGTCTGTTCATAGCTTTATCAAGATGTTACTCTAGCGATTAAGAGAACCAACGCTACTATCTAGCAATTGCAAAGGCATCAATAACAGCAGTACTTCAGCGGTCGTATTCCGACTCGGGAGGGGGACCTTGTGCGTATATCTTGTGCGGTCCACTTGAGAAAGTTATGTTCTAGAGAGCTAGTAGCTTAGTGACCGATCACTTCTGATTTTGTGCATTGCCATAGGATCCGTCTGCCACCCCCCTGGAAATCTCTGAACTGAATCGACTATTTGTTCCATAAAGGATAGATGCAGAACCCATTCGTCTGCTTTAGTAGCAGTTATACAGTAAAACAACTAGTGATATGTACAGGCAGCTGTAGCTCTTTGTTACATCTTATATACGGCATTAAATCTGGCGTAGAGGTAGCTTCGCCGAACGTCTTGTCATGCGGCAACTAGTACAAACCCTGCATACGATAGAAATATTCCATGGACGACCTGCGACGTACATACACATAGAGAGCGAAAAGAACCACGCTTTAGAAGACCTAGAAAGTAAGCCTTGTAACGCACAACTTTCGAATGAACAGAGAGGCAGCGTCGACGTTATAGCGTTCTTAGCAGAACCAGATAGTAGCGGCAGTGATCAGGTAACGAGCTGGCCGTTATAGCACTGAGTACACACGCGGCTAACTTCGGCTGAAATAGTGTTGCCGCAACGGCAGCACCGACGGATTTCAAGGAGGTTTCAACATTATCGCTGACGAAAATTACGTGACTTCTATTATTCGGAACGTTATTTTTGTTGTTATTCCTGCGGTCGTCTCCAGTGGCTAGCAGGGCATGCAGACGAAACTAACGCCAATGATGGAAAGCTGACAAGAAAGCAATTCTTCACGCACTCGAGTCCATTTTCTGCTCATAGAACACAGAGGGAGACTAGCATAGGTTGAGGCGTTAGTGAATTATTTCGGGGGCAACCATTTACTAGGACATCAGGTTACACTAACTGGTGGGTTGTACAAACTTCGCAATAGACCTCCACGTACCTTTGTATGCGTAGACAAACGCGTGCGCGTCCGCAACACAAAATCATAGTGAAAAAATCAACGGAGTAGTCTAGTCGTGATTCCACGCCCTACGTAATATATATGGAGCCGAGGATGCATATATTCCTCGTTGTAGGCGGTACATCGAAACGAAAGCGTCGACCATAGAATCATCAACCAAATCGTCGTCATTACCACCCATATAAACAGCTTTATTATTATTATCTTTGTCGTCATCAGCAGCAGCAGTAGTAGCAGCCGCAACAACAAGAAAAGCAACACCGTCAAAACCCTATATTCTAATTTTTCATAACAGCTGCAAGCACGATCCTTTTATGGGTTATCCCTTTCGTGGATACGTTGCAGCCGGTCAACTAGGCCATTGAGGGCAATGAGGCTATCACTCGAAGAGGCCTAACTAATGAGCTAAGCTTTCGTTATTATTTTCGTTGTAGTCCATCTTGCTTTTTCTACAATCCGATGATTGTTTCGTGGGCAGCGTCTTTTCCTAACCATTTCTTTGGGATATACGGCCAAATTGTAGATTCTTGAAATAAACTACATTTAACCATGGTATCGTTTGCGCATCGATAGGTTTCAGCTTTTTGTAGAAGATTCTACAAAAAAAATATAAGTATAAACATTGTGAGTTTATTATATCATGAAAAGTCAATTAGCACTGGGGAAAATGGTAAACAGTTCAAAGTTCCAGCTCAGAAATGGAACGAGATCAAGTGCTATAACGAGCCACAAATGTACGCTATATACAGATATCATGATTTTACAGTTAAGTGCTATGCAGTTCCACGGCTTGGAAAAAATAGATTTGCAATCTGGAAAAAAAAGAAAGACGCCATTTTAAGTGTAAGTTTACTTTCTTTCCATTAACCTATGAGGCAAATCGCCTACGGTAAATTTTACTCAACCCTAACGTTATATCTGTTTGCGTTTCCCTAAGAAACACGCTGATTCCGTTATCCTATAGAGTCGCTGCAACACGTCTCATATCAAGCCCTTTTCCAGTCTGACGGTTATGTGCGCCGATATGCTTCGTGTTAGAAACTCCATCAAAATTACATTGGGGCTTTCCGTCCAACTCTTTAGTTACGGGCATCATCGGACTTCTTCTATCTTCGGCACGAAAATCTTGTGCCAGGTTCACATATCCGCTTGCTCTGTACTCCCTCCGTTTACCTACTTTTATATCTCACTCGTTTATATATATAGTACCTCGTCCCTTTGAGAATCAACGTCATTTCTACACCAAGTTAACGATTCTCTTAACTAAAGACATTTCAAGCACCGCCCAACCGTTTTAGATTTTCTCCACCTCTGATTAACAACGCACGACATTTTCACAGACACGCACAAAAACAAACGCGTCTAGCGTTAAAATAGTCATCCCTCTTAAGTAGTTTTGGCAGTGATGATTGTTTAAAGGAGACAGACGACATCCTGAAAGAAGACAGACGACAGATTCCGCGCTGGCTCACTGGTCTTTAAGCTTTCATTTTAGCCATGAATAAATGGAAACAACAAGAACCAGTGAAAGAAATTCGTCCATGTCATCACCATTGACACTTGCAACACATATCAGCTCGACGCATACGAAAACACTTTCCGGTTCGACTTTGTATGGCGGATAGTGAAGAGACAGTCAGACAAAAAGGGAGAGAGAGAGAGAGAGAGAGAGAGAGAGTG
Organism: Varroa destructor; assembly: GCF_002443255.2. Classification (NCBI taxonomy): domain Eukaryota; kingdom Metazoa; phylum Arthropoda; class Arachnida; order Mesostigmata; family Varroidae; genus Varroa; species Varroa destructor. Next base: position 23,395,713 of record NW_019211455.1, on the reverse strand, counting down.
TAAATTACTTTGTTGGTCGAGATGACGCAAGTGACGTTTGGGGAAAAACGGAAAAAGAACAACAATACAATCGTCAACGTCGCGGCCGCCCTCCTGCCGCTGTGACCACCGCCGTTCTTTTGTGAATCTCATGGAAAAGAGAGGCACGATCAGCATAATCGTGTAATTTGTCTATCTTATGCCCTTGCACTGGCTCCTTTACTCCACTTGTGAAAGATGTTTTCGTTTTCCACGGGCACTGCTTACAGACTACGGGCGTCGATGCATCTGCTTAAATAGAATATGACTGACGATTGTCTCGTGGTCGTTTGTAGCGACGGATGCTGGTTGAGACAGTTAAGTGTCTTACGCCGCGATGTGCCGCGGTGTCGTCGTCTGATCGGCGTGGAAAGCCATCTATCTCTAACAGCCGTGTGATCTTTTCGTGATTTGTTGTTGACTACAATGAACACTGGCTAATGAAAAGCACGAAACGGCTTCGGAACATCACGATTTTAGAACGAACGAGAACCCGTGCTCGTGTCCTTGCGAACACGACGACAAACGCGCCCCAGGACTGTAAATGGCGAAATTTTTTGTGGCATTTAGTGCGTGATTTTTGGTCTAAATAAAAACTTTGAAAAAAACTACCATTTCCAGTATTAGCTGTACGTAGGGTATTACACATTACTATGGCGTCTATCTAAATCCGGCAAGGTTGGGTAAAGATAATTCGAAATAACTGTATATATTGTTCGTATTGTTATACATGTGTGACAATGAAAACGCCTTTATATATATATATATTTTTTCCTGTAGCTGACAGTCATAGTCGCTGACAGATCGTCCATTAGTCTTTTTTTTTTATATCAGATTTTGCAAATCCGCTCATGGTCTAAACGATGCATTTGAACCTGTTGTTTTCGATCAATCATGACTCAATTCTATGGGGCAATTGAAGTTTAAGGATACCAAAGTATTTCGATTACCGGAGCCAAGTTCACTCCTTTTTAAGTCGTGCTGCTTTCACTGTCCTACTCAAAAGATAGCCGTTCAGCTGCATGAAGGACTGTAAAATTCGGCCAAATAAGATGTAACACTTAATGCTTGTACACATATTGATGAATGTTGAAGGTTGCTGATGCTGATATTGCTACTATTATAGTTAGTCTGTTATCTTGAAACGAGAGGACGAGCGCACGCTATGTCACATTGGTCGTTACGGCAAAATGGACGGTTTGGCCCAGCATCTACGCGTGTGTGGGCTGATTTCAACTACGTATACATGCACATTATAGCTACCTGCGTCATAAGATAAAAAATGAAGTCACCCATAATTTATTTATCAAATATATAAGTGTATCGATGTAATATCGATTGAAAATATCGGAGCTTATAAATAAACTGGGCGGCTTGAATTCAGGCATTTATTTTTCAGGCATGTAGTTTTCTGGCTATGAATGTTTCGTACGTATGTCTTATCAGGCTTATAAATACGAAGTGCTTCGCAGATTGAGGAACTTGGACCAGGCTCACAGCTCGTATAATAGCAATAAGTGTGGAAAGTTAGTTAAAATACGTTCATAGTACAGAGTATAAAGGAAACATTTGGAAGGATTCGATTTTGCCGCTGCAGAAATGAACGTTCATGAACACCTCATCCAATCTATAGATGTTTTTTTTCTGTAAAATGATAATATATTTCATAGAGATAAATTAATCGTACCTATCATGTACTAGTTAGAGCTAGTTTTAAATTTTTCCAAGGATTATTCTTCACAGCAGCGAATGGCGGCCACGTCGGTTTGGAACGGCGTCGAAACTGCTAAATACAAATGTCGTTTTTCGAGCTGTTTTTGTCTTTTCGAATTTCTGTGCTTCTTCTTCTATTCTGTACAACAATATGTATTTCATTAGTACATTAAAATTATATCGCTCTTTACATCGTCACACTTAACCTACTGCTATTATAATTCTCGCTCCTTAATACAGATAATAGAAATATGAGTAATTATAGAAATGCTGGCTTCTGCATAACTTGCACTGAGCATCCCGTTGTACTTATCTGAAGAGAAAAAAAAAATTGATCATTGCTTATGAGGTTTCATTGATAGCACTTATCTCATTCTAAGCAACTGTATCTTCGCCCGCTGTAAGATCTTTCAACATACTGATACAGCCATCCGGTAACTATAGCGGATAATTAGATAAGGATTCCATAGATTTGGTTCGCCGGTAATCAATCATATACGCACTCAGCCATCACAACCATAGACTACCAAGCACCACACACGATAGGTAAATGGTAACGGCACGCAGCTTACTGCCTCACGCGTGCATTGCGCTGGGTCGACACCACCTGTATCTATCTCCACTGGCACGACAAGCTGGCCTTGACATCGTCGCCATATTGTGGTCATTGTCGGAGCATTGTCATGCGACAGAGGATAATGCGACAAGATTTGCCGCTGGTAATAACTAACGGCTCGTACGCAAGCTTTCTTAGACGTATACACACAGATACGTCAGATATATATATAAATACTGGTCTGGTAGCTTGTTCAACCAAGAAGGAGAAAAGGCCGGTTTAGCTAGATTTCAAATAGCTTCTATAGACACTTTTAAGTGTCTATACAAGCTATTTGAAATTAAGTAGTCGCAAAGGTAATGGCAGAAATAGCGGGAAATCTGAGAACCCAATAAAACGCAGAAAACGATTTCATTCCTCGGTGCCTATCGCATCACCCGCTTCTTGAAAGGAGACAGGAAAGGACTGCTTTTCTATATTAGCAGAAGCAGGCACCGGAGTGGCGAACTTGACCCTAATGCTGTCCCTTAAAAAAAGTTCTCCTATTGGTCGAAGAAGTAATGTACCTGCCACCGAACTTCGAGGACATACGTGATGTGTCTCTTGGATAGTACAAGTAAATATACCCAGCTAACGTAGTTCTTTATGACTGTCTCGAAGGTAAAACTTGAAACATTCCATGATGTACGGGAATTTCCCCTCACTTCACCCGAACCATTCAGTGTTCGGTTGCTTTTGACCCTGGTGCGGCGTTTGTAGTGATGGGTGAAGGCATCTGCGCGTCTCAAGTAGTCATTTCAATTAGCGGACAAACTACTAGCTGCTGCGGGCAGATAATGATATACCGTTCGCTCTTACGCTTAGATATTATAGATTTCTAATATCCGTATAGAGGATTAATCGGCCAAAAAAAAGCAAAGTGAGTCTTGCTTCTAAAGCAAATGCCTCGAAGTACTTGTTCAAATAGCAATTGTTAAGAGAAATATGGGTAAGAATTGTAAGAAGAGGTACGAGTCTGCCAACCGCTGTCAGTTTGTTTAAAGTGTACTCTCTCTCTCTAGTGAGCGAAAAAAAAAAATGCTGCTGAATATCTAGGTTCACAATGTATAAATACGTCTATTTTGATAGTGTGTGAAGATAGTGAAGAACTAGAAACGGCAAATTCCCTAATTGTCTCGTTGCTCCCAACAGTCTATAGTCGCCGAGAATTGAAGCACACTTTAAATTAAAGAGAAACTTCATTGTCAATAGATGTTATTTTGAATTTTCATACAAACCCACTCCGTTTCTAACCTAGTTTGCGTAAGAGTCCACTGACTACATTAGTGCCATCAGAACAATACGTGAAGGGCTGCGATCTTTCGACCAATATAGGCACAATGCGAGAAAAGAAAATAAATAATTAAAAAGATATTGCATTTTTTCGTTGGAGAACATTTGTAGAAGCGCCGAGAATGAACAACAAAGTAAATGTCAGGGTCACAATCCAAAGTAGTCAGTCTCAACAATAGCCACCCTTGAGATTCTGTTCAATATAACAAAATCTACAATAATGAGACTCGCTCCAAGTATTAGTCTGCTTGACGAAATTTAGTTTGGGGTTCGGCTCTAAGATGGTAGTTAATTCTTGCGTTATTATCATTTTGTTCGCAATCGTGTTGTCTGCTCTGGGTTCTTATCTAGAGGCACGTCGATCGCAGGTTTGCGGGTGGGCAAACAATTCTAGTCTACGTTCCCACAGAATAATTTACCATACTAGACCTTTTTGGGCTCGTTAATAAAAAGAGATTTTTTTCTAATAGAAGGCTTAGCGAGAACGATGAAGACAGTGGGTGAAGTCAACCAGACAGACGATTATAGCGTCACAAACCATCTCCAATTTAAGCCTAATAAAACAAGCAAACAAGAATAGTTTATATGTCGGCATAACGTGCCATTTGTGGGATGCATTTAGATGGCCGTGTATGCCGACTTCAACTCCTCATAACGTACTTTGCCTAGAGCGATTTCGAGGTATCCTGAGGACCTCAGGTGCTGTGCCTGATCGTGTAACGGGTGTAAATCACTTCCTTGATCTACACATCTTGCTATATGTATCGTTTTTGGGCATATATGTGTATGATGTGAGTATGATGGATATATATTATGGTTTGATTCCACTTTCGTTAGCTGCTTTCAGTTTAGAGCTACGCTCTTACTTCAGTGTAGCATTCTCAATAGATATTTTGAGATGTTACACGAGGTTATGGTGCTTTTTTTTTCAAACTGATTTCTTCTTCGACAGGAGTGACCTTTACCGAGTCACCCGATGTTCTGATCGTCACCCGAAACTGATACGTTGGTATCATATTATCTCTACTTCTAACTATGTTATTCTGTCTAAAATGCTGATACGTTTCATGCATGACTGGGAACGCTCTTCCTTATTTATAATAGGCTATTTTTCGATAGTCGGCCCGAGCCAGTTCACGGTGTAGACAAGTCTTCAATACAAGCGTCTGTGTATGATGCTTACCACTTTAAGCACACACTCACACATCCGTACCTGGAATCTTTATTCGCAAATGTATATTAATTTTCCTTTTTTCCACAAACTAGGCAAATTATCATCAGCATTTTAGCGCAGAGACGAAGTTATGCCATACACCAGACAATCGACTCTGTTTGTTTTCTTCCTTGATTCTTTATTATATAATACAATACGCATATTGAGGGTGCCTAATAGAATAACGCCATGAACGGTGTCATTGTGTGCTATAATAAACGAGATCCATTGCCATTGACCAGCTGAATCGGTTTCAGTGGCAATGGATACATTTCCCAGTCTTGCACGTCACCAATTCTAGCTGGTCCGAAAGCTTAGCCGACCCAGACACCGGAGCGTTATTCTCAGGATGAACAATAGAATCATCATTAACAGTAGCAATAAAATCTTCACTAGCATTATCAGGGTAATCATCACTGATATGATGAGTTAGCAGATATCTTTACCACCTTCCACTAGCAGCGAGCGGAAGAAAAAGAAGAAGCGTTTTATTGTTATCGTTCGCTTACCTATTCATTCTATGTAATAGCTATGGCCAGAGCAGCGGCAGGCTTTGGCTATAATCCTGGTCGCGATGCCGCTATCATACCCCCCCCCCCACCCCACCCCACCCCACACACACAAACTGCGATAGAAAAAACTCCGCTGGTATTTTCGGTTTTAGCTCGCGTATTCTTGTCTCATGTTTCTGTTGCTGTCGCTTGAAGACTCCCACCCACATTGTTACCTGCCCGATTCACCGGGCCGTAGATCCGTTTGTCTATTATGAACAAAAAAGTTAAATCTCCATTTGTTCACAATGTCCCAAGCATGACTTTTTCTTTCTCTCCTTTCATCGCTCCCGTCTCTCTCTCTCACACACGCATCGTCTTCTTTAAGATAATTGTGTGTAATACGAATACCGCTACTGGAGGGCCAGTGTCCAGGACAAACACAGAACAACCTAGAGCCAGCTAGCAGCTGGCTGGCACTACCTTGCTATACGTACAAATCATAGATAAACCGTGGCGAGAGCAGTAGCAACAATAGTTACGCCGATGCCGACGGCTGCTGTGGCACCCGCAAAGATCTACGTTACCCCGTCGCAAGCTAGCCCAAACGACGGAATAGCGGACTGAGACGATAAGTGAAAATATTTCACAAAAAAAAAAAAATTTATAAGGATGATAATAGATATTTCCTCAACCATCCAGTCGGTCGACCCACTTAGCGGACCCAGGAAAAATGAGATAATTATATGGCGCTGCGGCCGTATCAACAGACACAATCGTATATTCACGACACGACCAGTATACGAGTGCTAGTACGCTCTCACTGGCACGTACACGCCAATTCACAATGTCTGTTGAATTTTGGCCCTTTTTGTCATCAGTTTGTACTTGTCGATACACACAGTGTTTTTAGCACAAGCTGAGCTTGAATAGAGCATACAGTGTAGTACATTGGTAGTATCATCAGTGAGAGATCATGATGATCCCTATAAATGGCTGCTGAGTGCTCTCAACGACCTTGTAACAGAGACGTCAAGTTCCAGTAGTCGTATTCGTTTGTGTGGGTATTGTAAAGATGCTATACTACAACACCATTACGGAAAAGCTCTTTTTTATCGAGCTCTTTTTTATTTTTTAAGCGAATTTTTTATAGTAACGTTTGAATTGGAAGATTTCGACCTAAGTTTGAATCGTAAAGATGGCTACGGTTTAAGCTTTCCCTTATGAAAATGAAATTTCCTAAATATGGTATTAAGATCATGTTGAAAGTGACTTGTTTATTTGCTTGATATAAAATACAGATGATTTCAATGCAATCGGTAAAACTGGTTTCACGCACTAACGACATGTCATAACTAATTTATTATGTTAACGCAACTACCCCATTATCGAGTTGAAGTGTTTAGCCTTTTCCAATGTGTTGCAATCTACGTGACCCCGCTGTGTTGACAACTCCGACTAGCGACTGACGACAAACTTTTTTCCAACATGTCGATCCAACATCCTTGAACTGATCGAATTTAGTATCTGGCATTAAACCGGACAGTGTTTGTCTAAGGAAACGTTTGAAGAAAGGAAAAACTTGTTATGAGATGAATGCATTTATGCCAAAATAGTCTTCTGGCTTCTACATCTTCAAAAGTATCTATCCGACTCTTATGATGGAAGAAGTGGGTCTAAAGTGGTTATAAATTACGCGGCATGTACGTTGCCAAAATATAATCATCTATAAATCTCGAATCAAGATACCAGTTTATTACAAATGCATGCTTGGGTCTTTCTCTGCGAGCTTTCGGCCACTCGGTGTAATTTGTTTTCCTATGAATCTTTATCGTTGAGGCACAGATGTCGATCGACGTCTTTCAACGAGTACAAACATCAACCAAACGGGCTGCCGAATGATAATTCCCTCTGCAAGCATAAGTTTTTTGGGACAAAACGTACAGTGACAGCGAGAAATTGTAGTCCTGTGAATAAGTTTTTCGCTTTTGTGTTTTTTTTGCAGTGTTATTTTTCCCTCGTCTCGCTTTTTTTCTTTGTCTCGTTGCGGTATAGACTGTCAGCCCCGATGTACAGTATGAAGGTCAACGCTTGACTCCCGGTTATCGGAGCACTACAACACCGGTGCGGCAACGTTGATAACCAGCACAATTGCCGCAGCAGGCGCTATACCTCTCGACCTACTGATAGCAAATGACTCCCAATTTTTCGACACTGACGACGACGACGACGACGCTAAAACAGGCCACTACCTTAGCGTGTCGCAGGCTCATGTCAGTGCAGAGCTTGCACCGAACGTTTTTTATGCTGTTTGTATTATATAAGCACATATTTTGTAGTCTCGCACTTGGTTCAATATATGCACACATAATGCGTCCCTATTTGTTCATCTTCTGTATCTGCCTGGGATCGTAGTTTGTCTTTATTACCTCATTCAGCTGCTGCAGTTGATCTTTCGTTACCACTCAAACAGAGACGTTGGTGCCTTTACTCGTTCACCTGGTCTTTATATTGCTGGTCCTGCAAGTACTGGAGGTATCGCAATGGCTGTGACTGTATCTTCCAGTGAAATATGTACAGAAGTTATTACTGCCGCTATTTCAACTATTATTATCATTCGGGAGGATTCCTCGTTGTATTTACCCTGCAGGCAGCTCTGTCACCTATGGACTGTTAATAGTCACAGAAACGCGGGGCGACCGATCCGGTACATATAGTCAACAACGATCAGTCAAGATGGAAGCGTAGCGGGCGCAACGGCGACCACGATTCCAGTATCAGCGTGATAAGGAGCAGCACTGGTAGTACTAAAAAAAATGAACAACGGCCATCTCCCACGCCCCTTTTGGTTGCTACTTCTAGGTGACTTTGTGAAACGTGCTAAAAGATCCCTTGGTAACTAAATAACTATTTAGCTTCAATGGTGGCCATTTCCAACCTCTTATACCATATAGCTATTGCAATGACCTGGACATTATTATATCTTCACACATTCATTCTTCTACTAGCTTTCTATAATAATAACTTCAATTCGAAATAAGTCGGCGTTTACTTTGGTTGCAATACTTCGCTAGTTTCTTTGTTAAGATGCTGCTGTTGCTGAGATACACTGCATGGCAGCTACAGCCGTAGATGATGGCCGCACGGTGGTCTAAATAGTGTACTGCATGTAACAAAAAAGTAATATACTATAATAGAAAAAATAGCATACCGAGCGATAGCGCTATTGCTATTTAGAGAACAGCCGCAGCAGCTGTAAAGGCGCGCTGCCAATGAGCACGAAGGAAAAGGAGGAGGAGGAGGACGGGAAATACGGCAAGTGGAGAGAAGGAGAAAAAGAGCGGTCAGGTTTTCATTGGCCGCACATACCCAGCAGCAATTTCTTGCTGCTCTAACTCCCTGCCAGGACGGCATCAGCAGCTAGCCTTTGAAGCCAGCATCACCAGCGGCTCGAGTTGCTCCATAGTTTTCCCCTCGACCCTTTTTATCGTTTCGGCATCATCATCATCATCATCTTCGTCGTGACCCTCATCATCACCACCACCACCATAATCGGCCTAAGTTGTCCGCGTGCTGCTAGTCGTGGAGTCAGCACTACAGTGAAATACGCCTTCCCTTGTCATTGGTTCGTTCGCTGGTCGTTTAATAAAAAACAGTAGACGGCAAAGTGCCGATAGTGGTTTACTGGCACCTTGGCCTACCATGGGCTTGATTGCTACGATGGCGGCTTGGGTAACTCGGAGCGAAGAAAGCGGAAGACCTGTGTCCAGTTCGTCGGCGCGTTCAAAATGAAGCCGCGAAAAAATATCGCTTTTCCCCATGGCTCTTCTCTGATACGAAAGCACACTCACACAGGCATACAGACGCTAACGTACATATAGTACACGCCACGTTTATATTTCCATATTTTTCTCTCCCATTTCTCTAGGGCCGTTTGTCGATAGCGAGACGCTGCCTCTCGAGCCAGTCAGGTGGCAAGCATCCGAGCGGTAACGTTGGCAATGGCCAAGCATCGGGGAACTTGCTGCCAGCCTGCTCACTAGCTTGAATTCTCCGGTCACCGGCTCCTCTAGATAATAATAATAATATTGCTCAAAAATTACCCATTCTAGACCCTTAGTCCTAGCGGTTCTACCCATTCTCTGTCCCTTTCGCCCTTTTTCCAATGCCTTTTCTTGAAGGGACAGTTCCTTAACCCCATATTACTGCGACCCCCAGAGGGATCTAGCCATCGTTCGAAGCATATCTTGCTCTGCCGCATATGGTTCTACTCCGGGATGGTCGCCATGTGTATGATCAGTAAAATTTCCAGATCTTGCAGAGGTGTTTCAGTACTGCTGCGCCGCGACCTCGCATAGGGGCTCGCAGCGTTGGCTTTTACCACATCTTCATCTCTCTTTCATAAGACCCTCTATTCAAATGCAGCTTGTCGAGTCCTCATTGGAAATGCAGCTTTCCCCTTATAGGAACCATTGCCCACGTACGCCTGCTTCCCTACCTTACGCCTCGTGCCATATATCATTTAAGACCTCCAATAGCGACGTTGACAAAGAGAAGTTTCGCACACAAACCTAGATGCCACTCGATGTCATGTGACCCCCGTTGACACCGCAGTTGCCAGGAAGTCAATGGGTGTGGCTCGGCAAATATTGTTCATCACAGATCGCGCCCACAAACATAGACAGGCAGACAGACGGATAAACAAACACACTCAGACACCGGCACACGCTCGCTCATGCGGCCACTGACAAATAGCACATCACATACTCACAAGCGAATAAAACCGCGCACACACAACCATAGACGCGCGTGGACATTTAACGCATGAATGGGGGAGTAAGTCGCATGGAGGAGCGCAAGCGAAGCGGACAAGGTAATGGGCACGGCGACAACGACAAACGGCATCTGACCAGTCAGGAACTGAAGGAAGCAGCGGGAGAAGCTAGTCTGCATTCCTCTCTTCTTACACGGCCCGTTCTACTGAAGGCAAGCAACGATCGGCGAGCCATACACCATTCCACTCCGTACACAAGTACAGAAATACACATTCACATGGTCAGAGGCCTACTCTGAAGATTTTCTCCCCCCCCTCTCTCTCTCTCTCTCTCTCCTCTCTCTGTATGTCTTTCTGTTTCGCTCGTTGCCTCACCATCAGAACCGGCGTCAGAGCGGTAAGCTCTTCGCAGATATGGGCAATGAAGGCAGGGGTGGCGTCAGGGGTGGGTGCTAAGGAGAGTAAAAAGTGGATGCCCGTTGCTGTTATTGCTGCCCAAATTCCTAGAGAAATAAATAAATAAATTGGTTGTTCGGGTCACGGCGGGAGAACTTTCCTAGGTAAAATACAAGAAATGAGTGAAAGCAAAAGCACGAGAGTGATCTGATGAGAGGGGTGCCAACGAACCACGAATATGATAATAGTCGTAGAGGCAGTCGGGCCGACATGGGATGGGCAATGTTGAAAACGAAGAGGACAACCTATAGTTCCCCATTTTTTTATAACAATAACAAGGACAAAAATAAACCACAACTGCAGCCAGCAGCATCAGCATCCTTCCTTAATAGACTCGTCGCACTTGTGTTAAATCCTGACTGAGTCACTTTTTTCCCTTCGTTTTCAGAAAATCGTTTCCACAGCGTAAAAATTACTGTATTCATACAGATTAAAAATAGTTATGCTTACGCTATTACGAATGCGACCATTAGGTTATTTGACTTAATTTAAACTTATTCAAAGCCTTTTAATTAGTCCCTGCGTGGACCATAGCTCGCATCGAAGACAACTAACGCTATTTAATAGGATAATTTAATTCTGTATCGGCAAATAGAATGTTGAATGATCTCCAAGGGGCGTATATCCGATATCCTAGATAATACGAATAATCCCAGTAATGACAGCCGTCTTATTTGTTATGTATAATGATATTTTCGAGCCCCCAGGAGCATTGATTCAATAGATTCAGGACTTTTGAATTTTTTTGAAAAATAGAGTAGGTGGTCATATGTTGAAGGATAATTTAAAGTTATCAAGATAGCATTAGGTATCGCGCCGACTTGAAATTTAGTGGTAAGTTTATTTTATATTATTTTTTACTGATACTTAGTGTTCGCTGCAGAGAAAACGAAAAGCTGAATAATTTGAAACTCAAATTCAAGGTAACGATTTCGAAATTTATCAGTAAACTAAGGTGATAAATAAAATCGAAAATAACGACAAAACACAGATATAATAGCAGCATAATAGGAGCATAATAGTAGCACACGAGCAACGAATTGTTAGCGATGTAAAAGGCACAGTCAATTTGTCGAAACTGTCGACGCGTACCGGTGCGTCGATGCGGTCGTTTTCTTTTTTAACCACCCGTACCTCTTCTGTAATCAAAACAAGTATATAACCTATACACTGTTTTTGGCTTCCAGTCAGGCATGTGGGTACGGGTGACACTCCGTCCTTCCTTCCTTTCCTCTCCTTCGACGAGGGAGAAACACAGACACACTATTCCATAGCAAACGACGGATCGATGCTATGACAGGGATAGCTATAAATATATTTAGACCGAGGTTATGCATGTTTGTTTGTAGCGGTTACCGATTGAAATAAGAGCCATTAGCGATCTCTTGATCTCCGCCATTGACATCATCGTTGTCGAAGCTTTGTGAAGGGAAAAGTTTCTATTTGTCCTCTTCGATATAGTCTCATAATCCTCGTTCGTACTCGTCGATCTGGGCAGCTGATCGTTTAGTCGATCCGTCGTCTAACCATTCAGCGATCGACGGCTCTGTCGGCCGTTGCCATTCTCATAGCAGTTTCATTAATTTACAATGATACATTTTGCTCAAACTTTTGACAAAATTTTGTGAAATCTAATATTTACTTCGATCATGTCAAGCAAGGTTTTTCAAGCTTGGGACACAGTAGCTGATGCATTTGAACTTCTGTCTATCAAAGACATTAAGTCTGTTAAGAACTGATGGGATTTCTAGCTCATTTTCCCCGCGCTGGCATTGGAAGTCAGTACGCTCTGCGTATGCACTTCAAAATTTATCAAGCTTTCTGGTTTCCTTTTTAAACTTGGACATCGAACGAACGCTGCATATGTCCTAAGTGGTTCAACGTACATCTCCAGTAGCCCAGCATAGCAGCCCGCCATCTTTTTGTTGACTTTTTTTCATACATTTCTACATCATTCGCATTCTCACACAAAAGGTTCAATTACTGAAGAAATTTTGGATCTACTTCATCGATGGGGAAGCGTCTTCGAAATGAGTGACTCGTTCGAACACCGATTTGAAGTAAAAGTACAGCATATCGAAACACTGAGGTATGTCAATGAACTTTACCTATTCGAACTGTGTTTCGAGTGGCTCCAGATCGGTGCTTCGTTTTCGTCTGCAGCCGAACTGGGCATCTTCGCTCGTTACGCTCTTGTATGTAGCCACACAAATGACGCTTTCTAGCGGATAGCACACTACGACGATTGGTAACACTGGCTTTATTAACAGGCTCAACCTTCGACCCTTCCTCCTAGGGCGCCGGGCACGTTATAGTTGTTTGGAATATCTCCGAATATCACTTGAGCACTTTCGATAAACTGCACGAGAAGTCTGTAAGAAGCAACTATAGATTGAGAATCCGAGCCTTTCAATCAGGAATGACAGAAGTCTGTTGTCTGGAGTTCCGCTACTTTTGGACTGCAGTTTTTTCACATTCTCTATCGAATATCTTTACTGGGTTGACATCCATATCATGGACAATAAAATGGAGGGAAAGCAGCGTAGGATTCCGATGGCCGCGCCGCGGTAAATCGTTGTTTGGCGCATGCCAGTGCTCTTTTCACGATAATCCCTCATTAACTAGACGCCTGATAAAGCTTAGTGCGTCTTGCACAGTTATTTTCTTACAGACAGAATTATGAATCGGTTTTGGGTCACTGTCTCTGATTGCTCTGCACGGTTCTCTGATTACTCGTTATCTTAGGATCGCTCCATTAACTTGTAGCGGCGGCTATGTGATTTTATTCTGATCACCTGTTTTTTTCTGGTAACAGATGTAGCCGAGATATATGCTGGTGAATACGCGACCGAGTTTACGCTCTTGGGGGGGACGACTAGCTAATTCAGGTGAACACATAAGAAAACGCCGGGGGCCGGTTTTACTATGCGTCGACTACGATGGCCAATAGTGGTACGCGTGCCCGACGAGAAACAAGACGGCAAAAAGGCTAGTAAAGAATGTAAGGGCAAACTTTCCTCTAAAGAGAATAGACCTAACTAGGAGAAGGATCAACACGCTTTTTACCTACTGAGCTTCTCTTCGTTGTTGTTGCTGCAGTGCACAAATACGCACGCACGAGCTGGTAATTGCGGAATAGACATTCTTCGCCTACTTCCTGTTATGCTAGATATACTATGGCTGCAACGGTTATTACGGCCGTCATTAGGATTCACCCGTCATCAATTTGTCGTCTAATAACAATAACGACGACTTGAGTAAGGTCCAATGAAATTGAACCCCATAAGAGTGGGCAGATTTAAGTGACTGAGCCAGAAAAATAGGCAATTATTTTCAAGTGTACATAGTCCATCCTTCATCGTTTTGATGAAACTTAACAGGTTTCGGCTGTAATTATCGCTGTTGTTCTTAATTATAGTTCCTTCCACCTGAAAGATACTCGGTACACTCATTTGTATGTCCGCACTTGTATCATTTAGTAACGTCAGACTGCAAAAATACGCCTTATGGACCAGATACCCCCGAGCGGAAAAAGCGGGCGCGGGGTCTTCTTGGCTTCGTATAGGTGTTCTGTCGCATATTTCTACTTTTTCTTCGCCAGCAGCTTCATGTACACTGCCGTATAATAAGATACCAATATTACGCTGAGACTTGTGTTTAACATAATCTGCTACTAATTAGATAAAGTTTTAATTACACTTATTAATACTTTACTCTTACTTTCGGTGTCACTTATCACACATTAGCAGCCGCTATCATCACCATTATGTGCGAGTGTATCAGTGGCCCTTCCCGCTCGGTATCCGCTCACTTCTACTGTTGACTCTTACGATTGTTATTAGTTGAAATTACATTTCGTAATAGTGATATGTACGATTATTACGAACGCGCAGGCGAGTGTGGGACATCGATGCTGTGTACGCGCGTGAAGGCTCGGCCGTTCTCGTCCGTTGTTTACGCTGTCCAAAGAGAAATTTGGGCTGAGCAAACTTACCCGTCGTTTTAGCTAGCAGCAGCAGCGGTCGTCTGCTCGAACCTGAATTAACTGCAGACAGTCACATTGAGTCGCCCTCTATAGGCAAAACGTGTTACTAAGTGAACAATCCACAGAACATGCTAGATTTACCCTCCTATTTTGCAGGGTTCATTACTCATTTTACTTCTTTCGTTTGTCCATCGCTACCATAATTTTGAGAACATGTAGTCATCCATTGTGTTGTTGCACGGTGTAGTGCAGCGGGAAGAAGAAGCACGCAGGCTAAGCTTAGAGTAGCTATTGATTTATTATGCAAATTATTCGCAAAGTGTGAGGAACGGGAGAGAGAAATTAAGTAAAAATTTTTTCTTTTTTTTAAATAAGGAGCACGTATGCGTACTGATTGGCACAGAGTGTCTGCCGCACCGTCTGTGAATGGCCATGATGCGGCAGGTCGTAGCAACGATAGCAGTAGTTCAGTGCTACGATACTTTTTACAGTACGAGGTCTGGACGCGTGACAAATAAAGAAAAAAATCGTAATGGCTTCAGGATAACGTTTAATTCAGCGTACTTTCATCATGTTACGAGGAATGACTAGGTTTCATGGCGAGATAGCCGATTTGCGCCCATTAAATAGAAAGGGGCACGCAGCGTGATCTGTTCTAGATTGTATCAGCTCCTTAAGGCGGAGAGGTGTGGAGAGGAAACCGCAGACACAATGAAACTACCTTCGGGTGATAGACGGAGGCTCGATCTTTCGTAATTGTCGTCAGGGGGACAATGTTATTTCCGACAGCCGATACAGGTCTGACTAATAACAAGCAGTGGATATCTTTATTGTTTAATAACATCCAATTTAAAATGGAGATCTCAAGAATCGTACCATCTACGCAGACTAACAGAGACTATGACTTACCGATACGGAGCTACAGTATAAAAGCTCCCTGTATCAAAATAGTTCTGATTAGAGGAGCACTATAGTCGTTCGACGTACTAAACAGATCAACTGTACATTCTCAAAGCATACTCTATGTACATAGATGTTTGTATGCACAGATGAATTCATCATTTGATTAGTGTCAATTGTAAGACGAATAATAACTGCATTTAATGGAGAACACAAATTAGCTGAAGTCAGCTGAATCTGCTAACTTCAATAAATGCTCGAAAATATGTGGGGATAGAATTCTTATCAGACGATATCCAAAATTTGCATATAAGAGCATCCAGACATATACAGAAATCACCAGCATTTATATATAGACATACATAGAAGGCGGCGCTATTCTAAAACGCTGATATGCGAAACCGGCTTAAGACAGGAAGCCGATTTATCATTAAAACCAGCGAATGTTACATGAAGCATTCGTTCACTGGTTCTGCTGACCAGCTTTATAAATAACGCCGTCAATTGACCTTTTCGGATAGTGGACATCGTAATGGGGGCGGCAGTGCAGCTACTCGTA
The DNA here is from genome assembly GCF_002443255.2 of Varroa destructor. Lineage (NCBI taxonomy): Eukaryota > Metazoa > Arthropoda > Arachnida > Mesostigmata > Varroidae > Varroa > Varroa destructor. The sequence continues at coordinate 23,379,716 of NW_019211455.1, read as the reverse complement.
TGGAAGAACAGCCTTAGGGTGGCAGTGAAAATGACACAGAACAAAGAGACAGAAAAGTTCGAGGAGGATGTTGTCCACGAATACGTGAAGCTGTGCAAGCGAATACGTCATCGGGAGACGGAACGACAGACGAGCAGCCATTTGGCCAGTATTGTTTTCCGTCATTCATACTATGTGCGTTATAAACAAGCATGTACATCGAATTGGCCGGACGGATCGGGTTATGTGATGTTCGGTTATAAACTAAACGATGAGATCTCGGAATAAACACACCCTGAAAAAGATGCAATCAAAGTGACCTAACCATTAGCTAGTACACACCTTTAGCCCGTCTCCTTCGGAGTTCTTCTTCATATCATCTGAATCCTGTGTGTGCAATTGCATTTAATCTTTTAGATACACGAATGAGTGTTCAATTCGCCATCTTGAAAATAGATATATCTTATATATAAAAAAAAAAAAGTATATATATGTATATATATATATATATATTTTTTTTTTCCCTTTGTTATCAAACAAATGATAAACGTACAACCGCGTAACTTCCTCAACACGGGACATACAGGCACTGACTCTGTTTTTTACTATAACGATATCTGTTTCCAAGACCAGTGAAAAGAGTTTGGTATACTTCTGAAATGGTGCTAGTGTTATTAATAGTATTAGCATTATAAGCTCCGAATGAGCTCAGGGAGCGACACTTTTCCATTACTCGTTTTCTTCTGCTTTGCTCATTGATTTGTCCGGAAAAACTCTCTTCCTATGTCCACGCCGTCCCACTTTTACCTGGTTCACTGGAAAAAAAACATGTTACAGCTAAACAAATCCGGCAAGCATAACAAATGATCCGAATGTGACCGACATATCAGTTACTTGAACGCTATGACATCCGCCCGCTCGTTTTGATCGCTAGACATTTATTGTAGAAGAGGGCAGTCAAAAGAAAGACATATTGTTTCCTATGTCGCGTCTTCGGTTCATATATCTATGCACCGTCTACATTATGACTGGCGCCAATGCCGGCCAGACATGGCGCCAATGCTCTCAGTATTGGTGGAATCTGTAAACGTACAAGAATCTAAACTTCATCAACAAATATGAGACTCTCTTCTTTTTCGTTTAATCGTTCTAGTTGTTTGGGGAGGAACGGGTTGCTGAAAATTAGTATGGCAAGATGCTTTCTAACTGTCGTGGCAGTTGGAATAGTTGGTAGAGATGGTATTGAAACAAGCTGGAATTAACCCTTTTGTTTGTATACAATCGGTAAAGGTTGCCGGAACTGTGGAAGGGAAAACATTGACTTGATTTAAATCCAAAAGTAATGAATAAAAAAAGTTACATCAGAAAACAGAGATAAAAAATCAATTATAAGGCAAGAGAGATCCTTTTTTTCATCACCTTATACGTACACTGATGTAAACAGCGAAGGTAGGTACGATTTACAAATTTCAAAAATGATAAAAAGGGTAATTGATCACCATGCGATGAGTTAAATACGTAGTAATATAATATAATATAAAATAAATAGTAAAAAATGTGCATTGGCCTGTTAAAAGTAGTTACACCTTCAATCTAGCATTTGGGTACCGTTTTTAGCCCGTTGAACCGCCTTACCACCGAAGTAAATTCTCACAGCAGTTGCGGAGAAATGAACGTTTTAAACTAAAATCAAGGCAGATATCTTCGATATATTAAAATAACATTACTAAATGATATATGCGCCATTTCGACGGACAACCTGCCGCCATTTTTCTGATAACATCATAATTTCGTCACTTTAGAGCTTCTATGATTTCTGAAAAAATGTAACAAGTGATTTCTCTGTCCCTTTATGAAAATGCAACGAACATTAGTAAGGAAGTTCCGCAGAGCCCGAAACAGGTGATAGTGGTTTCTAATAATGGCGCCGAAATCCGGACTATACGGCGGGTACATTTGAAATTCTCCATCGAAGTCCTCTCGAACATGTATGTGGTCTACCATTGACGTTTTATCAGGCGGCAGCATAGAATAGCGTACTACTTCTTTCCAGGTTCAGGAAACACACAGCATCGGCTTCTTTAGCGTCGGTACGGACCTTCCCATAGATTGTGGGGTACGTTCTTATTCGTTATTGTTGTATATGATGACATGTTTTTGACAACCGCTTTGAAAAAGATCCGATTTTGTTGCTTTTCCATAGGGTTTCGCTGATGGCAGTACGATAAAGTGAATTCATGTCGGTTCTAAATATCGGACTATTCCTTTATAGCCGTCTTTCTTCAAACGCCCTCTTTAAAATTGTTTTCCGAGGGATGTTTAATTCCTTAAAGGTGTCATGGCTGTTCACGTATGGTCGCATTCAACTTTCGCAATAGTTTTATTAACTTTTCTCGTAGCCGGCCGGCATATTTACATGAAAATCTCTGAGACGAAAGCGACAGAGCTGTTTTGGGCGCCTTGTTTCGATAATACATTTTGACAATAAGCACTAATCACCTCTTCCGTCCGCTTGGCCTGTATACGTAACATAATCGTAAAAAAGTGATAAAAGGAAATTAATATTTGTAGGGACTCTACTTGTGCTCAAGGCACTCTATCTAGAATCTGAATAAAGGCGTTTCAACAAACGCTTTTATCGCATCTCCGATTGCTAAATCCTCATAGATATGTGTACATGCTCGGGCCTTCTGTGCGATGCAATGCTAGGAGTACCGTGTACGCAAATTGAAACATTAGAAGCAATGTACAACGATCAAGAATCGGTTGTGACAAGTCCTCGCGCTGCCTGAACGTTTTTGTGCAGTCAGTTCCAATTTCGGCTTAGGTCCGTTCAGGTAACGAATATTACAGGCAGAGACATACTAGCTAAATGGCCAAATCACAAATTTTAGCTGTGAAGTCTAGGTTCAGTGAAGCTAAATGCTATCGGAGAGACTTATATGATATATATTCTCATACGACAGACATCTTTCTCCTGATGAATGAAATGAAAATTGCGTATCGCATTGTCATGCTACCCGAGCTATGGAAAAAAATCATGGACACGTAACTTGGTCAACTTCTCGATTGCTCGAAAATTAAATTGGCGCTTTTTGAAAGAAGTCCGTTGAAACGGTCTGCAAGAGCTCATTGTGAATATATGATCAGAAATACACAACCAGTGAAACAACAGTATCTTTATTTACATTTAGAATCAATGTGATGCTTGCCTATCGACACAATTTTACGGAAATGTTTTATGGCTTTTTAGCTTTAAGGCCCAAAGCAGTCAACAAATAAATAAATAAATATATAACAACACATGAAAATCAGTGTACCAGGCAGAAAAATTAACAACAAATGTCCTTAAGGAGGCGTCTACGTGTGAATTGTCTCCTCCATCACGCATTCGCTGTACGGATAGCTCAGGATTAATCTTTCAGGACCTATGTCGTGTTCCCCTGTCACATTGGAGCAGCTTTTTGCTACCTAAACGGAATTCAAATGCAGAAAACAAAATTGATTTTGCGTCCGCGTAAATTTTAAAGCTAGTGACTCGGGAATTATCTGCTATACACGCTGACCGGATAGTCGACCCAGGCTTATAACCCAACATACAGCCCGCTTCCTCTATAGAGCGGCCTGTACGTACAGTATAACTCTATCGATATTGATTTTGTCGCATCTTAGATTAGACCGTAGCAGCATCAGCATTGCTGAGCTGAGAAAACAGATTTTATTTAACATTAACGTATAGCGTAAAATATTGCGGGCTCATTAAATAAATTTATCTATGACTCGATGCCGACAGCAAAAGTGTTTGCCGAGCTTTTGGAAGCTGCAGCTCCAACATTACTAATTACAGCAAAAATCACAGCCGTGTCAGAATAAGAGTTGTCCTAGTCGATTTGCGATCTTCGCCGCTCGGCACATCCGTCAATCCACCAGTCTGTCTGTTGGCCTTTTTTCGGTGTGCGTCATCGCCATTAACATCTAGATTTTCGTTCTCGTTCATACCGTTGTTAGCGTCGCCGCCGCCGCCGCCGCCGCCGCCGCCGCCGCCGCCGCCGCCGCCGCTGCTGGTGTCGCTGTGGCCTCTATATGCATATGAATATGATCGGTTCGTCACTGGCGCCACCAACTCTGCAACGCTGTTAATACGCGCCAATTTGATGATCGCACCTCTTCACTCGCTTAGGGATGAACGGGCAATCGTTCACTCCATCGGCACCAGTTGAGGGCGGTAACGACACCAGCTTTTTTCCTTCTAATTTTGTAAAAATGGACTGTGTTACTGCTATTAAATAGGTAAATTAACGATGTATTGAAAATGTGGACAACGCTGTCAATCACGACAGCCGTTTTGTCTGTGAGCGCTAGCGTAGCTACCAGTAAGTGCTAGTGTACCATATACTAGTAAGGTGTTCCCTACATAAAATTAGAAGATATTTAAAAAGGAACAAGAAAAACAAAGCTTTGGCAAATCATTGAACCGAGATGGGATATATAAAAACACGAATATTAATCATGCCAGCAAAATATGATTAATTTAATTATGAGGTTCATAAAATAAAGCTATAACATTCGGTGAACGATATGTTGATAGGTCCGCCTTTTACTGACTGTATATGCAAATAAATTTTTTAAAAAAATATAGCTTTTATTGCTTTTTTTGGAAAATTGGTAAAAATAAACATGCAGCAAAAGTTTGCTTCCGACTTTTCTCTGTCTACCGATCGACACACGTGACCAACTAACGAATCGAGTAAATGCTGGCCAATACAATGTATCTAAACCAGAGGCCGCCGCTTTACCCTGCTTCTGTGACGAGTTCCTGTGCAAGACTGATTTTACATTAATTAGGTACATTTATGACATATAAATAATTCTATGAAAATACAGTCATTGCCATGAGTTTAGTGCCAGGTCTTGTGTCAACTGTTACAAATATAGCTATCAAATACATGGCATCTTTATGAACCAGATGGAAGTGCTCCTCAATCAAGGATTAATTACATAATATATACCTACCATCAACTATTTCTATTCAAGTGTTTGTTTTTAATTATCGTAATTTATTCCACTATTAATAATCAGCCAATGGTAGGTGAACAAGAACACACAAAAAATTATTAATATTTACCAAAAATCTTATAGGCTTTTCAAGTTATTCCAATTGAACCGACCACCGCTCATTTCCCATTATTATATATAGTACTGCTATCAGTATCTCCCGTTAAACATATACTTTTCATAGGTCTCACCGTCATGATTTGAACTTGTTCGACAACGGGTTCATGGTTGAGCCCATGCCTATTGGCTTTTTTCGTGATCATCATGGAGCCGCTTTCATGTTACTTCAACCACTGCGCACATACTGGTTTCACTTAATGCCTACAGTATCTTCAGATGTGTACGTACATGGTCATCATTTGCATACGCGTATCTGTCTACGCACAGGCCGCTTTATATGCGTATCGTAATAGCCGGCCCGTTCTGATCAAGGGCGGAAACAAAGGGAAGACGTCAGAAGTACCGTTGTTGTCGTCGATGTTGTTATTGCCGTCATTGCATAGCGCTCCAGTTTAGAAAGGAATTTAGGCAGCAGAACAGGGTTTGCCGCTAGGAAAAATTGCCACCCTCGCTGACCGAATAAAGTCACTGTCCTCTATCACGAATCATCATATTTTCGTTTGCCCGTTTCTTTCTTTTTGCTTGCTTTGTTTTTCTCAACACTTCAAGAAGTCATCGCTATTGCGCAGACTTTGCTGCGCTACTTCCACAGCAGCAGCAGCAGCGGCAGCGGCAGCGGCAGCATTTGTCTATCTATCTATCTATCTATCCATCCGTACCTGTAGCTTCCACTCCTTTTCTATATCGTCAATTTCTTTGTCTGCTTTGCTTTAGCTAGCCTTGTGAAAATATAGACGAACAGACGAGCCAACGAGTCGTTAATCATTACTGGACAAACGCGTCGGATGTTTATCATGGGCACTTTACAGTGCTGCAGCATCTCCGTCACCGCACCTCTCGTCAGTCCATTATGTAAAAATGCACAAAGCACGATACTGCACACGACGCTGTGTTAGCGCAGGGAATCAACACCAGTTTACCTGACGCTCTTTGGAGACTGGCACCCCGTCATAGCGGTTCTGGTATACTGGTAATGACGACTGCATGAACAGTTTCAATAGAAACTGTGCTTCGATAAATGCTCACAAGCAGCGGTACTGGTAGCAAAAATATTCGTAAGAATAATCAAAGCAGCAGCAATGGCACCAACAGGTTCAAAGATCAGCGACTGTGATTCCGATTCATGGCGATGTCAGCAACTACGACCACTTGCCGAATCGTCTAACAGAGCGTGTGCATGCACGAGCAGCACGATACACTCGAACGCACCTTTATTTATCCTTGTAGGGGCTTAGACCACAAATTACATTATATGTTTTTACGAACATGTCGTCTTCGGTACCGATTGCTGTTTCCGTCGGTCGGTCGGTCGGTCGGTCGGTCGGTCGGTTGATTGGGTAGTCAGTGTGTCAGCCGGTCATAGCAAATATCACATACGGTTAGTTAGATAGATATATGGCCCTTGTGGTTGTTACCGCACAACAGGTGGCGCCTCTCATATAGCGCACACATTGACAAATACTCACACACGACGCGGTAGAATATGTCATACCACTTGCCTCTTCCGTAGGCACACAGTAAATTAATGCAGAAATAACGCATTTTTACACGATTTACGCAACCTCAACGAGAAGCATAATAGGGGCGGTAGAGGAGGCGCAGGAGCACGAAGGGATGATGTTTCTTTGCCGAAAGGACAAAGAATGTCGGACAGAAAGATAGCCGAACAGACTTTTGATCAGAGCCATCGTCAATTATGGAATACCAATATCATCATCATTGCAATTACTGGCTGTAGTACCATTAGATGATGACGGTTAAATTTTTTTGTTTGTTTAGTTATATGGCGCGGCGCAGAGCTAACGAGGTCTTCCTGTTTCCACGAGCGTCTACAGGCGTTCTTTTGTTGTTGTTGTTGTTGCTGCTGCTGCTGCCGCCGCTGCCGCTGCCGCTCCTTCGACGTAACGACGAGGCCGTAACAGCCTTTTCTATTTATTCGGCATCGAAGTACGAACGCGACTAAGATGCTGATGACGCAGATGCGGATGTTGCTGACATGAACAATCATAATGATAATAACAGAGACGATAATAACAGAGACGATAGTATCAAACATACAACACTCAGCTATTGCTACAGGTACGATGCTTTGTACGTAAAATATCAATAATAAAGCTTGCTCAGTGTTGGTTTACGTCGCAGGTTTTTCAAAAAAATTATTTTTTGAATGTCTTTTAGATAAAAATCTATACAAAAGTATTAACTATCGCAAAAATAGACTATAATCGTAATGTCTAATCTATTTTGATGTTCGAAACAAATGGATGTCAAGGTAAAGTGGTCTGGCTAGTCACACGATTAGCTGTTTTGCATAATATATACCCGGAGATTTACAAAAGCTGACAGCTGGCCGTTTAGCGACAGGCGGCAGAGTTAGCTGAAAATTGATTGTCAAATAAAATAAATACTTGTTAATGTGTGTACAACGACAGGCTCGGCTCGGCACGACAGCGATAGTTTGTGATTCGGCCGCTCGCTCGAGGTAAAAAAACCACCGAGTCATTAGGGGAAACAAATCAAGATTGATTGCGTCAGTGGCACCGTATAACCTGTAACTGCGGAAATGGATGCAGTGGGTAGGAAGACGAAAAACTTACGCTTTCGAAATAGCTGAGACGTTAAATATGGGTAAAAAACTATGATCACTAACGCGTTAACAAGTTGCATACAGCCGTTCTATTATGAGCTGAAAAACCATTAGGCTGTATCAGCAAATCGAAATAACCTTACGCGTATAGCTATGTCTCGGCATATATGTCTGTGGTACCTCGTTAGCTGAGATGATCTAGTCATTATCAATTATAAAGCGTGAGCCGCTGTGATCTGTATGGTACAAAATTCTCTAAGAGCTCTGCTCCTTAAAAATGACAGAAGGCGGACATAAGATTCGACGAGTGACTCGTCCACTAGCGACTTTATGAAACGTGCTCCATACGACCAGTTGATTGGGGCACATACAAGCATTTCTGCAAATTAACATTAGTATACATTAGCGTCTTTGACAGACTCGGTCCAGAAGAGAAACGCCGCCAAAAACCGCCTGGTAACAACACTGGTTCGGCTTGTGTGCTGTTTTCTATTCTCGGCAATATTTCGTAGGCGAGGTCACCTCCTTTGAGGTACCGGACCCGAAAGCTATCATAAGCAGGTACTTCTAAATCGCGCCCTTCTCTTATACAGTACCAAGGTGACCTGTTTATGAGGGCACTCGCACCCACGTAAATATTTAGAACGATACGATACTCGTAACGGGTCTTCTCAAGTGTCCGAACGCGGCACTTAAGGCAAGTGATGTTTATACGTTCAGCACGCACAAGCGGTCTTTCGGATAATGGTCGTACTACTTCTGGAAGTGAATAGCCTTAGCGGATGGTCATTAGATGTTACAGATTAGTCGTTTACTCTATCGCCGTGCGCGACGTGATTTCTCTACCGCATTTCCATGCTTGAACGAAACAACAAAGTCCTATAAGTCATAAATGCTCGACTAACCGGATTAACTTTGATATACGATATCTCCAAATGCTACTTTATGCTGGCGCTCGGCCGTTTAGTTGAAGAACAGAAGTGTACACACCGAGGAGAACATTTAAATTTTCGCGGTTCAATAGCACGTCCATTTCAAATGAACACACCGCCATTTTACCTAGACTTCTGCGAACGAATCTTAACTAGTTCAAATGGTCATTGAATCACTTAGCTGCGCAATAACGTAAAGACTCCACCATCGACTGCCGCAGCTTCGATCGCAAACAGTGACGAAAATAAAAACAATGTAATAACTCTTTCCTCTCGCTATTTTCCATTTCTGCCGAATGTTTTCTGCTGCTGGCCATAACCAAACAGTTACTCCCATGACAAATGGCGTCTTCGTGTGGTCCAACTCATTCAAAGCTAGTCAATGAATGAGTAATCGATAGAAATAATAATATCCGGCTTGCTTTATTAGAACGCTACAAATAATTCAAGCTGACTTGCTTAGTCAGATTTCTACTGCTGCTGCTGCTGTCGTCGCGGCAACACGAAGATGCTGCGGTGTGTTGCTTGGAAAAACACTTCAAATGAAAATAATTTTCACCTTTGCTGGACGCGAAATAGAAGTCACGAACAGGCGGTGCGCCGACTACAAAGAAGAGTGAAATATTGGGACGATGGTGGCGTTATATAGCGCTGTCGCGCATCGCGATTCATGTCCGATGCTGCGCGTTCTACACGATGTGTTGCCACCTGCCGTTCTATTGCTCTATCAATGCATGTTTTCTTTTTTGTTTTTTTATACAGGGAGGGAAGTGAATATATACGTGTGAACGATATGGAAATGCTGCCGCCTTTCTGACGCCGTCGATCGACCCTTCGTGAAGTTGTCGCCTGAGATGCGAAGCCATGGCCGTGGCTAGTGCCGATAACGATATCTTTTGTTTCGTAGCTCAAATCTAACCGAGAAGATGTTTCGAGCCGTACCAGCTCTGCCTTGTGGCGAAACGCGCTTCGTATCCGTCTGTGTGTGTTCCTGCGTATGAAAATTTTACCTACATGCATACATACATATACATATGATGGTGAGAATCTGTGTGAACACGATAGTGTGGAATTAGGGTCGATTATTGAGGTCTGCTAAAGGGACCGCTGGGCAATCGGGCGTCAAACCAAAATCTGTTAGAAGGAACGGAGAAGGCTGCTGCCAACAGGCAATATCAATTGAAACTGATTCGATTGCCCAGGAGAGCGGAACTGACGCAGGATCGAAAGGAGCAAGAGGGCAAAAGATACAGGGGACTTTGCACAGGCTCTCTAATGGCCTACGCATATGCGATAGGGGAAGAGGCAATATGGATCTGTCGTTGTTTGTCCTACTGACGATATGATGCTTGTCTCATAGCTGCGCAGTGTTTCACTCGTGCAGCTATTGAGTCACTCATTCAGATTCGCAGATGACAGCCGCGACATGACGTGACCGAAGCCAACCTTTCAAGACACAAGCAGAATGGTCGTGTCGCGTGCCGTTGCTATGTCGTTGTTGATGATGGTAATAATGAAGATAACGAAGATGATTAGAAGAATTTTATGAAGGGAATACTGTAACTAGTGTTATTTTAATAGAATAATAATACAGAAGCAGCTACCTCTGTGAACAGCTCGTGCCGGCTAGAACAAGGATCGTTGAGCCAGTATGTCACTGTAGCGTAGACACGACCGGTTGCAGCTGGATAGTTTGCACGAATGGAACTGCTATTTAGTGATAACAATTCTAGACTGATAGCGGCAAGATAAGAATTCCGAAGGTAGCGTTTAACGCGGTCAATTTTGAAAACCATTGCGCGAGGCCAGTATAAACCATCGACAGACGTCGCCAGGAAATATGTTTTGTAGGATAATATTCTTGTAGAAAAGCATCAACTGGCAATTTTCATTGAATAATTAAAACATGGAAGCTTTAGGGTTCGTGTGTTCTCCTGGCTAGTTTTATAGAAAAAAACGAACGACCAAAGTAAAAATTCCCTATAATTTTTCTAATTTGAACTGTTGTTCATCAGTGTAATGGGTGAAGTTTTATGTGATACACTGTTTCCGAAATCCCGTAGCTAATCCTTAACGCTACATGTACGTCCAACCAAACGAAAAAAACAATTCAATTTTATATTCTACCTGTTTATACTGTGGCTCGTCGCTTTTCTTGCAAATATATATTTAGATATTTCGTGATGTACCTATTAGATATTGATTGAAGTGGGTCCAATCATATACTACTGTTACCCTCTTCATTTATAAACGAACTAGAAAAAAAATTTTAAAAAAAAGTACTCAGCTACGTCACAGTGTTAAGGTCCATAGAAAACGCATAGCGCAGGGCGGTACGTTCTAGGTATTCTGTAGAACGAATTCGAATTGCTCGACACAACATAAATCTATCGAACGGTCTATATCTGAATTGCCAAAGTGGTCGACAGTTAATGTTCTGTTACACCTGCGGCTCTTCACAGATTAATATCTGCTCGAGTAGGTCGAGTAGACGCTATAAGAACGCGTGTTCATAGATAACGGTGACCAGACGATAATATAAAATAGTCGAGAGAAGACAACTATGATTCATGTACCCCACTTTCTATCCGAACTGAGCTGACCAACCCGATATTGCTCAAGCTAGACTAGTTATAGCCTTAGCTTATTTTTTCCCTATTTATACTTGGGAGCGCTTCTACGCCATCTTAGACGTAACAGCTGGGTTTAACAGAGTCGACATTTGACTCGGTTGCCGGCTGCTACCGAATCGATCGGCTGCTTTCCAAATTAAAACAGGTACGTTAAACTTGCAAAGTTTTTGCGACGTTTTTTTCACTAAGATAAATATAAAGCGGATGATATAAACTGGGGCCGGCCTAACAGATAACTATATGTAGTGCAAAATTTGATTGAGCTGACTATTGCATCACACATCAAGTTATTATGTAAGACAACTGCCAACGCTATTTTCTCTAGGAATAAAAGCGCTATAATTTTTTCGTCAAAGACCATAATTGCAAGCCTAGAGTGGGTTAATACCTGGGTTAAACAGCATGAGTCCACCGTACGTGGTTTTCGAGACGGTATCTTCTTGGACATGCAACGCTTCCTAAACGTTGTTCATGTTAATATATCAGATGTTGTAAAAAAAAACTATAAATTTAAACTGTTCTAAATTGCCAAGAAACTAACGACCCATATGTTCAGTGTTTTCCAGGTAATTCGAAGATTTTTAACAGAAGACGACAGCGGACGTGAGCCAGAATCTACAAAATTCTGTTTTCTATTTCGCCGTTCCTTAGAACAGCCAATGGCCTGTAGCCCGCATTTTTTACAGCAGTGAAATACAATTATATCGGCCATTTTCTATTGTCGACTATTACGGCTTGTATCCGGCGGCACGAGGAACTATGTGCCGTCATGTAGGTTTAATGTCGTGGATAATGAATCTGTGACAAACGTTACTAATCCATCCTATGACTACAATCGTCAGGCAAAGTCAACAGTGCAAGCACTTGAAATTACCCCGCCATGCTTTCATAGCATTGCTATTATCGATGTCAAATACAACCCACAAACACAAAGGACCCGAGCGAAAAGGGCAAACAATATGGGCACGGCGACACGAATTGACCACCGGTCATCGCCACTGACGACGCCTCGTTGGATCGCTTGTAGTAGGACCAAGTCCGGTGAAACGAAGTCGACCTTAGCCACGCTCATTCGGCAGACCTTCTCTGGTCGGGCAACCCTACCTAGTTCGCCAGGAAGTCGTTTCCCCTTCTCTGCGTAACCGCCTGTGCGCAAGCTCTGTACACACCGTTGTCGGGTGAATGGTAGAAGATATTTTTCACCCTAGACTATACCAAGTTGAGCCTGATGTGGCGGCTCGATCTTTCATTGGACCGATCAGATTCGCAAGGAAGAACGCAGCTTTTCAGGGGGCGAAAGCTCTAATGGCGCCACGGTGGCCTGTTGACGCTGACTGTTATAGCTGCAAGCTCGTGCGGCTGGCGAATCTATCTCTTCCGCGCTCTGTCGTTCTCGCTGTCGATGTAGTAGCGCCATTTCCTGCAGCAGAAATGATTCGGTGGACGGTGACCGTTGCGACGATGATGACGCTGACAAAGCGGTGTATGATGGAAGTGGAATCGTCATGATGAGAAAACGAAAGCTAGCAAACAAGCGACTGGACGGCACCCACCAAGGAGAGAAGTGCAATGGCGAAAGGAAGCTACGGTTAAAGTGATAATCGACTGCTGCTCTCGAAAGTGTTGCGGATCTGCGGGTGTGCCTTCCCTTTCTCTAAATCTTCCCTCTAGACCTGACGCTTCTATTGTGCCCAGATCTTTATTTATTATTAGAATTTAATTAATCTTATATATCGTTCGACAAAATTACTCAGCTTGCGGAGCTAGACGCCCGCGTTCTGTTTCTCCACCACTGTCTACCAGCGGCGCAGTTAGTGAGATTCTCAATGAGATGCTCGTACGTGTTCGCGTTGTATAGCCTAGGCGACCTCAAGTGAACAGCTGAGTGGAGCTAAAGACGCTCCTAGACGAATTAGTAAAGGCAATATTTATCATATTGATAGCCCATAGTATAAGCTAACCAACTTCTAAGGTCTCGTACTTATCCCAAGCAGACGAGCATTCAAAACCTAGAACATAATGCACGGTAACGAATGGCATCTTTTTTCAAAGAAATTCAGATAATGAACTGCTGTTTATTATTATGTTTAGCTTTTAATTTATCGAATGGTCGCCATCAGTTTGCTGTTTTCACTCTACTTGAACTGGATTTGTTCGATTGTCACTTGTATAATGGAAACGTTTTGTTATTTTTTAGGTTATATAGCCTCGTATATGGTTCTACCTAACAGAATCTTTGCTGCACTGCCTTATTTCCTCTTACATATCGTCTTGCGAAACGAATCAGACCACTGTTTTGTATCTATCCGTAACTTTCTATGGCTCGGTCGTTTTCGTCGGCAACAAAAGTAGGTCAGCAAGGCTCATCCACTTACAGCAGCCTTGTTCCTAATGCTATCCTCAGACCTAGTACCATACCTCATCGAGCAGATTCCTTAGACCATAAACCGTGGCGACATCCAGCCTACGCGACGCAATACAACTAATGTTGATCTGTCATCCATTACCAGCCACATAAAGTATGTTACTCGAATAGTTCAGTACCATCCAGATCGATTCTGTATCTATCTGGGCGTGCTTACGATACTTCAGCGACTCATTATCAGTAGACATCTAGTATTTGTTCTATTTCGATGCCAGTCGACAGAATGCCGATCTTATACTACTAACAGAATTTGCCGAGACTGAAATATATCAGTGTCTAGGGCTGCATAGCACAGGTCTTATTTTCTTTATCCTTTTGGAATGATCGCCTTCGACTAGTCGGAACGATGACAACTAGTTCTTGCGGATCTACGAACTCTGCCATGAACCACCGCCTATAGAAAAGCACACACAGTAGACTAAGCCACCGCTTAGCTACTGAGCATTTTTACCATGAATACACCTCGCCTTCATAATCTACCGAATATTCACCACGTTATCCTCTTGCATCAGTGACGTTTCCGCACAGAACCGTTCGACAATTTGTCACGAGTCAATCGACGTATCTTACTACAGGAACGAGCCAGCCTGATCGAGCTAATAATTGTGACCAACGATGATCATTTGGCCTCTGCATCCAACAGCGATCCAAAGCTTCAGAGATGGCCAGGAACAGATTGTTGTCATCAACTCGTTTGTTATTTCAATTTCTTGTGGTCCCTCTCCTTTGTTGGTTTGTATTGACCAGACACAGACTCAAGAGACTCCCTTATGGCGGTCAGATTCGGCCGGCCTGTAGAAGCTGCAGCTGTCTAGACCCAGCCGCAGATTATGGAGATGTCTATTGCCGCTGCGGGTTTCTTAATGGGAAAATCCTGTACGTTCAAATGCCCACTTCCGGCGCCCAGCGAAATCGGGTACAAGAAACGAGATCCTATCACGATGATTGTAGCTATGGACTGGGCACAGCCATGTTGGAACGTTATTATCGTTACTGTTGTCGTGCGTAGCGGTATGGATTATCAGTCCAAATTGTGTAGCAATCGGTCGTTCAAGGAGTCATCAAGCACACGCACAAATCATATCATTCATTTTGATCCACCATGTATCTGTATTCCGCCGTTAAGCAAACAAAAAGAAGGTTACAAAACCCAATACGCACACATATATATAGCAATAATCTCTTTAAAACGAAAGGCATTCACCGCCATTGCGACAGAGTTTCAGTCTTACAAAGCACCGTTCAATTGTCAACTAGCCATGCTAAACAAACCTATCTAGACTAACTTGAAAAGAAAGACTATTGGAAAAATTCAGGTTTGAAATATTGAAAATCATATCTGATTCATTCGAGAGGTATCTTTATAGACGCTTGAATGAGATCAAAGTTTAATAAAAATAAACGTATCATTTATAAACTATGTTTGGATCACATGCATCAACAAGAAAATATATCTAGATAAGTAATAAGTTCGTCGCTTAGATGACGGTCCTATTGAAACGTAGCCACAAATCGTTTGATTCATGTGTGATCTGAAATTTAGACGAGAGAGTGGAACGATGTCCAAACGACTCCTCGTAGGCCAAGTAGAGAAGCACCTCGTAATGTCTGTGTTATCCCTACCGCAAGATCTTTAAAGAAGATATGCTTCCTGTAGTAAATTTCATTCCAATTTCAGAAATCTCAGATCAGCAAAAAGAGTAGCAACGAGGTACGTAGTATATTTCAATACATGTAATAGATCCCCCCATTAACTTGAACTTATATGATACAATACAATAACGCTAGCACACAAGAAGGCCGACACGCATATATATGAACAACGTAACAATCGTTCGTACGGGCGTACCAATGAGTCACCAGGATGACAAAAGCTTCATCCGATTTTCGTTCGTTCCGGAAATATACCGAAAAGGTGGTTAAATATTTATACTATTAATCACCACTTGCGACCACCGCATAGATACGTCTTTTAACGCCGGACGCGCTGGGATTTCTATGGCCAGAGAGGCCAAGCGCCCATCGTCCGCTATGCGGAATGAAATCCCGCACTGCGGGACCTAATAAGCGCCGATTAGACGTTTTGTGAAGTGAATCATCTGTGTTACGGTGGACAAACATTACGTTATACTACAATTCATACGTCATACTAAGAGCGTTTACATGAACTACTGCACTATTGATTGTGACATTAGAGTGGTTCCTATCTTATCAACGGTAGGGATCGCTGCTTGCTCGGTCGGGCACAGTGCGCGTAATATAATTACATTGACTACGATGCACGCAACAAGACCTTGATAGCAGTAATGTATTGAAATTAAAATGAGAAAAAAACGACTATAGGTAATATTTTGCAACCCAGATATCCCGTCGTGGTCATCGATCATAGTGAAGCTGCTGAGAGTCTTCGAAAAAGTTCGTATCTGTTGAAATGAGTTATCGAAGGGGTCTTCCGAGGCGATTCGTCAATCGTCTCGGTCAGTTAAAACTCATTATCTATATTTGAATATTTTTCATGATGAATTGTTTTCGTAATAAATTTGCGCGCGTTCCCCTCAGAGCTAGACGACGTGTGCCTCCCTCTCCAGAAGTTTATTAGGCACATTTTAATGAAAAGCCTATTTATAAGTACGGCCCACTTATAGCTAGAGCATGTCGTCTGTTGATTAAAATGTTAGATAGGTTGAAATTTATATTTGTCACTAAAGACGCGCGCGATTATCTCGATTAAACGACTAGATATAACAAATTTTTATACAGCAACATATTACCTCTTGAAGGTCGTCGTTGCCCTATACCAATGCCAAGTCAATAACAAACTCCGAATGAAAATTTCTGCCATAAATTGTGTTCTTAAAGGCAAACCGGCTTTATCGTCGAAGAGATCATAAGACAAAATCGTTACTCAAAAGCCACCTCGCATCGTCGAGGTCTTTAATGCGGCACCACACCGTTTTGTATTATCCTGGACAAGAAGGTGATGTACTCTTTTTCGCAATGCGCAGGCAAATGGCCTGCCTGTATTCTATAGCCTGTGTCCTACGATGTGTTTGAGGTATTTTATATTCCAGCAGCAATTTACACGCATATGAATGACTGAAGCAAACTAAAGCATTTCGAAAAGATCCGTTCTACTTTTGGCAACTCTATAGATTCTAGTTCGGCATTGCATGAGCAAACACGGTTGCTTGACACGGTACGGGTCTGCGTGTGATGGCCGACAGGACGAAATAAATATTACACAAAAAAATGCCAACTTTACACCGCTTATGTATAATTTTTCTATTCGTATTGAATGCGAACACAAATCGATCGAATCCAGATCATTGCCTTCATAGGTTGGTCAGTGGAACCAGTTAACTATGCCAGCAGCATAAATCGACCTTAGGAATAATTTCTATCAGATCATTTCAACTTAAACGCCCGAATCAGCCGCGAACACGATAGCGGGTTCAATGCACCAGTCACCATTCGCACGATCACTGTTGCCTCCGGGTCAATGGCGTAGGGAATAGTGCCCATCCACAAAAGGGCAGCAGTCGCCGGCTGGAACGAGGCGTGAAGCCTCGGCGACCCATCGACAGTCCGGACAAATAGGGTAACCCATATTAGCAGGCGCTGCCCACGCTAAACTTTTGAGTGGTAGTTTCCGTTCAACTTCTGGTTCCTGAGGTTCGTAAACGGGATCGTTCGCTGCTGGCTCGAACTCAAAAAGCTCTATGGTATCACGGTACGATCTTTTAGTGGAGAGATGACTGCGCGACACGAGCTACCTCTTCGTGACTTCGTCACCAGTGGCGATCAAAGACCAGCCTGTAAAAGTCCGTGTCACTGACAGAGAGAGCGAGAGGCGGGAGAGCAAAGGCAAAGCTGAAGAATCTCAAAGGGCGACGAAATAGAAAAAGAAAAGATCGACTTTGTCAATAATGTTTCTATTGGGACTACATGTTTGAGAGCGCCACAGCGAAGAAAGCAGCGAAGAACCTTTAAAAAAGATATTGTGACGAGTGAACGCTACATAGAGGACACAGCAGCCAACGAACGAGTTGGATGGTCTGCCAACTTGAACGCGCTAATTTGACTGTTTATTTTTACGCATAGATATTTCTGACAGATTCGGGCTATCTGGATCGACTCCAGCAGTTACTAATGTGAGCGAAATTTCGGACATGTTCCTTTGTTAGGCTTGATCAATATAGGCTTCAAATTCATATTTTGTAGATTATTTTAGAAGTTGTGGGTTACACGCAGATGCGCTTGCTTAGAAAAGTATATATGTAAAATGCGGAGCTTGTCATAAGGAAACGAAAACTTCAGCTAGGACTTCATTTACGAATATGTTGGAAGAGACAATAGCGACGCACGCATCGACGGTTCGGAAGCGCTAATGAATCTTTTCGAAAACATCAAACTGACAAACGACCTCGACGGTAAGCCCACATATATGTCGGGTGAAACTATATGTAATAGAAGGATTTTTCGGTACAGGTTTATACTCATCATCGTGTTTATAAACGATACTTTTATACAAAATTTTCATTTCGATTTACCGATATTTCTAATTCACGTTTCTCCAAATAATTGAGAACCAGTTAGCCTAGCCTGAAAAGTACGCTCTATAGAATATTTATTGCTAACAATATTCTTAATCGTAAGTAGCAATCAGCTTGACTTCGTCGGCACAGCCGCTTTTTTCTGCGGGGACTGGGGGGATTACTTACTCATTGATAGCAAACAATAACGATCTCCGGTAAAGTGATTTTGTGTTGTTGTCCGGCTGTGTACGGATTACATAAACATGCCGATCAATTTCTGTAGCCATGGTAGCGAAAGTTATTCTAATTCTTATGATAGTTGCAATGACCCAGTGGCAGTGGAAAGCTCATAGGCACGTGATGGAACACGACAATCCAACGATGCTTTTATCGAAAATCTCATCTGGTCGGTGATGCGTATAAATACGGCACAATGCTAGTAGCGGGTTTCCCTATCACGTGACGAAACTTGAAAAGTTTCAAGCAGAAAAAAATGTCCTTCGAACTCGATGCGTAGGACATCGATTTCGTAGAATAACGGTGACGATCACCGGAAACAAACCTGCAAATGTCGAGCAGGTCTCTTCGTGGATTTAGGGAGGACGAACTGGCTAAATGTGAAAACAATAGCGAGCTCTGCCGTTGTCACAATTCAGTCACATGACTATTTCAATATGTTTTTGATACTAGTATAACCGCCACTAATCAATTTCAGGTTGTTTATTATGTGTATGACATAAAAAGATCCGTTGATTTATCATGGGACGATACTGTTCTTCGCAATATCACGGCCCCGATAGCTGAAAGCGGTAATTTTCGCTTCGATCAAAGCTCGACCTATATCTAGCATTATTAAGTATTTACGTTAAGGCAGTCCGTAGGATCTCCTTGCCACGGATGTCATCATGTTTGCCGACAAGATCCCTAACAAGTTGTCACGCCGTAAATGAGATTTAAGTTTACTCTCTACTTCATCCAATTAAAGAGAACGCGGATTTCGAGCAGGATCGAAGCCTCAGTGCTAGTTATCTTAACTTTTTAAAGAATTAGAAAAATTTTTATAGCGTAGATTGTAATGAGTGAAAACAGTCTTTAGTACATTTTATTTACAGTACTTACATGCAGTATTTAGTTTTCAATAGAATCAAAGTACCCTTGGTTCTGTTATAAACAGCAGGCGAAAAAGCCAACCGATTGACGGGTTCTTCTATCGCTTCTAGGCACAGTTTTCGAAGCTTTCAACCACACGCAGTACAGTCACACGGCGGGGCAAAGCCAAAACGAATCAACCAATAAATCTTTTGGGGTTTGCGTCATTGACATCTCCGAGAGCGAGAGCAAGTAACACAAGAATGCATCTCCAAATGAACATCAAGTTTCAGCATCATCTTTGTTTCTGACGGAGCCATTCTCGTGCATCGGATGATGGCCTCTGCTGCGATTCCGTATCGCTGATGGAATGGTCATTGTATGAATAGGCAGTCCGCTCTTAGGTCCTCGCTTAGGCCATTCTTTCTGACCTCTTTTCTCTAATCTTCCAACAGCCTCGGGTACTGGCTCTTCTGTTTCTCTATTCAGCAGCTGTCTACCCCACTCCGCATCCCCTAGCTCAGCGTTTTCCCTTTATCCGAACTTTCAAGAACAGAGACACAAAACACGCTCCACTGACGTGTCTGAATGATTTAACGAACATCGTCTGCACTCCGGGCCAGATGCTTCGAAAGTCTATCGCAGTTGTGTTTACGCTAACTATATCAACATCGACATTTATAGTGTCTGGCGTGCATGTCTTTTGTTTTTCCGTAGATATCAATAATAAGGAAGAACCGGGGGGAGGAGAGACCGAAAAGTAACCCTTCGGCTGTGACGTTTCGATTGCTGCTACTGTCGTTGCTGCTGCGTACGATGGTGCCGGCTGAAGTCTAAAAGTTACGTTGCTCATCTTCGTTTAATGTGATCACGTGACGATTTGATGCTTCCAAACCCAATGTGTACAGGCATTGGCCTCAAGCTGTCAGTGTTTCGTGGTACGACATGCCCCTGGTACAAAAAGGATCAGAAGGACATTTTCGCGCTATCCGCGAATAAGAGGTTGACGATTCGTAGTGATAAGTTTGATTCACGGAGAACTTCCGTATAATACGAGCGGTATGTAGCGTCATGTCAATTAAAGAAACCGGACGAAAATCAGTTAATAAAAACCTCTCCATATAAACAACGAATGTACAATATACGTATGATAGTAAATACGTATTATGAAATGACATAGTCTACATGATAAAGCTGATTAAATAAAGAAGCGTGATTATGCAATAATATCTGTGCGTGACTGATGTGCCGGTCACGTCAGTTGAACTGATCGCAATCAGTAGTCACCTGTCAAGGGTATATATATATAACTGACACAATCAGTTCAGTATTCGAAGAGGAGTACTAGCTTCATGAGCTCCATCGAATTCTGAAGCTTTTCGAGCTCTGCTGGCTTTAACTAAATGAGGTTGCAATTTCCGTTGAAAGCATACTCTGCACATAAACGAATCTACTTGATGGAAAGATACGGGTTTATAGCAAATAAATGTACTACTAATCCCAAATATGTTGACACCTTACAGTTTTTGCCTCCAAAACCGTATCTCAACTCGGGTGTATTAAATCTCTAGGAAAGTATGTCTTAGCGATCGCACTCCACTTGAACTGCTATAAAAGAATCGCTATCTTTTATCACGTCGATCTATAATAAATATCCCGTGTATTAAACCTTTGATGCGTTCAAACAGATTCCGTAGTATGTATTTATTTAGCCTATCTGAAAGATTGCTTTGTCCTTCAAAAGAAAAAGGTTTGTTTTTATTTCTAGTTCTGCCATTGTTTGGTCATGTTGAGGATGACTCGAGCCGAACCTTGCTTTACGAGTACGAGTAGGCCAACTGAAATTACATGTTCTCCGTGAGGAAACGAGCACTCTCCTAGACAACGGTAAAAGCAATATGTATTTTATGGGAATAGGCCCTTTAAGGAATCGCTCGTTTTCTATGTTCTCTTAGAAGGAACGCATAGTTAATCAACAAATGGGAAAATCACCAATTAGTCGGTTTAGGTGGCTGCTAGAAGGGTGTAGGTGAATAACCTACCTATATTAATATTGAAAAAAGGAGACGACCGCTTCATTCGGCTAAAATGTATGCCATAGAGACACAAAACTTGTCCCGAACCCCCTTTTAATTTATGCCTTTTGTGTGGTCGTCACTGTCATCCACGGTCAGTCTTCTGACTGAGCAAGCTGTAGGCAAAGTGGAGGCCAACCATCTTGGGCTGAACTGCGATCTATTATACAATATAGTCAAATAGCTTTCGGCGCACCTGACATACATACAAAGGTCAATCAGGATCACGCAAATCTGCGTGTTGTCGTTGACGTGAACGAAAGTCATTTCCCTGTTCCGGTAGCAAACATTTCAGTGGACGACTTATTCCCTATACAACAATGCATGCTCAGGTCAGGCTCCTGATCTTCCTCTCTTCGATCCCACTGACTGAAATCCAGTGCTATTTACAGATGCTGTTGTTAGAACTCTTAGTTCTAGAAGCAATCGCGGTGTCATTCACAATTTCAGAAAGTCGTTCATACTCATAGGCACTACTTAATAAACTGATCCTCACAGCCAGTTGTCATTGTAATGAACTGCGATTTCCTATCCCTGCAGCCACTATTATTTGTATTATTGCTATCTATATCGAGTGCAGGCTTCGAGTCCTATGTCGTTAGCCCTTCATGTGAGTCAAACCATGTGTCCCTGATATTTGTCGGCAGCCAAACGTTACTACTAAACCATCGAGAAGATTTAACTTTTTGTGACAGCATAGGCCTAAGATAGCTCAGCCGCGGCGTTCCTGCCTTCATTACGATAACTTCTAGTATAAACATGATTATACGTCGTATTAATTTGCTTCTTCATTTAATCGCATCCGTCATATAGCAAATTTCGCTGGCATGGCCGGAGCCAGCGACCTGTGACTGATACACTGAACCAGCAGGTCTCGCGTATGCGGAATCACGCTTTTTACCTACCCCTGTCTGCATCGTCAAACAGATTTATACTCGTATAAATCACGCACATTGCCTATTGGCCGGTCACGAGTTTCGACAGTGCCAGTCACCAGCAGAATGATTGCCTTTATCAGTAGTAGAAAAAGAAGTAGCAGCAGCAGCAGCAAAAGAATGCAAGAGGCTCATTAACGCAAACTGAGAAAGTTCGAAAACATAGAGAACGCGATATCGTCCGTTCTGTTGGTCTGCATCCTGTCCTGGCTATTTCGGTAGCCATGCTTTGTTGTGACGTTTGAGGTGCTGTGCGGCCTAGGACAGCCGTCAGTGCTTGGTCGTTTTCCATCCCTTTGCCTCTTTGAGTTGTAAGCTTTACGTTCTTCCTTTTAGCCGCAGTTACTGACCGGAAAACGCAGGTGGCTAACTGAAGTTTTACGCAACATAATAGCTACTGGGCACACACGCACAACTAACAACGAAAAACAATAAGAGTACAAAAGAGACACGGTTACAGAGATTATATAGTCCTACCATGGCAGCTACGAGGCCTAGTGAAAAGATAAACGATATCGATTGCGGCCTCGCTTTTTCCGAGATCCATCCTTCCTTCCGTCCGTCCGTCCGTCCGTCCTCATAGATTTGTCGTCCCCTCGTAGGTTCCCTCACCCCCGTCCACCTTTTACCCTTCTTCGTATTGTTGCTTGTTATTCACTGGTTTGTACCTTTCTGCCTTCGAATCCGCATCGGCATCAAATGCGAAGGGTGGAACGAAAGATGCTGATGAGATCAAATCGTTCGGCATCGTTGCGCTGGGTGAAAGTCTGCTGCCATCACGGATCTGAAACCTACATTTGGCTGCCTCTGTCGTCACGGCCATTTCTACTGGAAGGCCTAGTGAAACTGGTAGACCTTTCAGTTTCATTGCTGCTCTCTTTGTCCTATAGTTTCAGCAGTTCATGCTCGTCCCACCGCCGATGCTAGTTTCGTTTCGTGTGACGCTTTCATTGCTCCTATAGGTGTTGGCGCGGCAGCCGGCATGGAATTTGTACGTTTAGGCCCCTCTACTCTACCGTCGTTATTCTTTCCTTTCGTTCGCTCTGTTTCTTCGTTCTCTTTTCGACCGCTTCTCCCTCTCATCTCAATTAGTTCTATATTTAGACATGAGCTGGACCATTGCTGCCTGCGTTGCTGTCGTCGGTACAGCTGCTATTATTGTATCAGCCAAGCGGTCACATTTCTATAGCTCAATATGGAATCTGTATAGGGATGTTCTTAAAGTATGCATATATCGAAGTTTTTCGACGTTACGTCTGTAATTAACACTTAATTGATTACCTAGTTATTTAGGAGTCTACATTTTCTAAAGTCTTGCCTTTTACACTCGAAAACGCATGTCGGTTCGGACGACGGCTGCCTATAACGGATCGACGAAAATAGGGAAGTGAGTGATTTGAAAGCAGTTAGGTTTTGCTCGCGCCTAAATACCGTTCTACCGTGTTAGGTTCGCTTTTCGGATCTCACTTACATTTTCTTTTCTATTGATGTTTTTAAAACCTAATAATTTATTCATTGCTTTTCTAAAAAAAGGAAGAGGTTTTTTCTATGTCTAGATAGATGCTGTTCACCTTTGGCTACATTCGCTTTTATATTTCGAAGGTCCGTGTTGGTCACAGCAGGATCAATTCTATTATTACGCGCGCATAACTTCTTCGTGTGCCTTATCTTCGGAATTATTATGCTTCTAAATAGCTCTTTTCCTATGCACTCAGCTTTTTAAACCTGAAATTCCCACTTAAGACGTAACCCGACCTCTAATAGTGCGGTCTATGAGACGCTTTATATATTCGTGAAATGCGTAGATCTTTTGTCCTAATTTTCTACGCTTAATATTATACAGCAATAATACCGCATAGGCGACTATAAATAGACAAAGAACCAAAATCTCGTTGATGCGTACAATCATAATCGAAGGCAATTTTTTCAGAAAAAACTATGGTCGAATGAAGCATTCATTCAGACTCACTGGGCTCTGAACTACAGTGCTGTATCGCATACGCCAGATTTTTGTCATTGTCGTGAGGTGTTCGTAATCCGTCCGACAGTTAGGAAGGAGCACAACGAAGCAGTCGAGTTGATAATCGGTATTAACAAGGCAAGCGCCACTTGATCAGCGCATATCTATCTATCGTATTGCCTGAACCCTCGTTCAGTCTCAAAGGAGTTTTCGTTCTGGCGATGACGCGACCACAACGCTGACAGCGGCAGTTAACGTTCCTCTTACCTCGGCCTTGACCAAATTCTCATAACCGTAAGACGCTGCTGCCAGGACTTGGCAGTGGTCTTCGTTTGATTTCGCCGGCCATTCTGTTGTGATACAATTTCAACTAGGAGAGAAATTTAAGAACCAAAGAATCGAATCGACCAGCTGACAGGACAAGCGACGAAGGGCCCCGATCGCTGCTGTTATTATATCTGACTAAATCCTACGTAAGGACTACAAAGATCGCTGATTAGCATACGCTAAATAGACGACGGTTCTGTTACAACGGGCGCATACAGAAGGCCCGGTATTGATCTTTTTTTTATCTATAGAAAGCGATATATATTGTTGTATATGATCATTTTAAATACTTTGGAATAACTTACAGCGACCCGTTAGTGTTTCACACCTTAATGAGGTTACGGGTAAAACGCAGCTAGTAACCAGACGTCGCAAGAGAGATTTTTTCAAAAAATTAGACTTGAATATAGAAGCATAGTGAAGCTGGTTTCACTATATCGCCTGGTAAAAATTAGAACAATGCTCTTGTCTAACTAGCATAGTATGTTTTTTCTCTATTCAGAGTTAAATATATAGATTGTCAGAACCACTTAGTATCCTCAGAATATGCCGGCAAAACACGCAACAAATAAACTCTAGAGATTACCGAAGAGACGCAGCTTTTTTTCGGAACGGGTCGAGTAAGGCAAGGCTCAAGTTTTTTTTTTTATTTTTAGATCTAAGCTTCACTAGTAGTCCCGGCTTATTTTTTAATAAAATCTTATCTCCTTTTCTCGTATTGAAAATCGATTTTCCCAGTTTTAGCTAAAAGGAAAATGGTGAAATCAATTTATATAATAATACTATACATTATTGTCTTCATTGTTACTTTACCAATATGTGCATAGTATTATACGGTACGTCTAGACCATTCCTCTCGATACTTCGTCAGCTTCAAATTTTCTACTGAACGAAACGTTGTTGGTTGCTATTTGTTACTGCTACGATAGGGTGTGCGCTAGTTTACCGCCGTTTTGTACGTATGTGCTGGCCATTATCAGTATTCCAGGCTAGCTCTGGCAATGCTTGCAAGCAAAGAGCAGAAAGCAGCAAGCCCTACGAATAATAACAAAGGAAGATGCCGAAGAGTATCAGAGAGGCACACTGAGAAGAGACAGTCACGGCGGGCCAAAGAAACAGGCCATTAGAGAACGTGCTTCGTCCGTTTCGACGGTCGCCCTGTGTTTCCCTCGATGTCCCTTTGAATCGTTCACATGCCCCGTGCTTGCACCCCTTCGGCTAGTTGTTCTTGCAGCTTATTCTTCTTCTGTTTGACTACCCTTCGTACTGGTTGTGCTTTGCTGTTTTTCGCTGCCGTCGTTGTCGTCGCTGCTGCTGCTGCTGCCGCCACTCCTCCCGTCGCTAGAGTGTTCTGGGACGATCTTTATCGCTCTTTCTCCCTTTTTCCCCGATCTCTCTTCGCCGGCTGCTAACAGCGATGATTCAGGCTACGAAGCAAGGGACCGAAGTGCCCTTTGCTATCCATTTCTCACCTCTTTCACCTCTTGTCGCTGAGATTCGAGATTTTCCCCCATCCCCCCTGCCTCGTCGCGCACCCTTCTACCCGTCGTTTGGTTTCCAACGTTGTCGCCTAGAGATCACCGTTGGGCGTGTAAACGTCCAACTGCGTTACTGTAACGCTCCCGATCAAGCTATTGTTCCCCATCGAGCCCTACCCAACATAACCCCTCACTCGCCGCTCAATGAATGAAGGGATGACGGGTCTGAGCTCACGTCTGTGACGAGTTTTATGGTAGACGAAACGGAAAAGAAGACTGTCATGCTGCTGTTGACCAATAAGGAAGAAATAAACGGGGCGAGAAAGAAACAGGGAACTGATAGAGAAACACATGGCAAAGGACAGAGATAGTGGAGCGGTACACGGCTGCCTATGTGACCCGTGCGGGAGAAAGAGTAACGGGAAGAAGTGGAAATAATCGGATATGGCCTACGATGTCGGCGATAAAACGAGGAGGGTGCGAAAAACGAAGAGAGAAAGTAGGGGGGGGGGGGGGGGGGGTAGTACACAGCAGCCTTTCACATTACTAACGACAATCGTCGTCTAGCGAACAGACCATAGTAGTAGGCTAGACGGCTCCATGGCTCCATATTGGTCCGTTATAGGTTAGCCTGTAGCTGTTTCTCGCTCGCTTCCGATGGTTCGATGTGGTCACGCTCAGTTCCGCCGTCGTGTTATTGTCGAAAAGCCACGCCTTCTTCCACGAGCAAAAGAAGAACTAAGGACGGAGCAGAGAAAAAAAAAGTGAATAGCGAAGCGTCAAACTCTGAACGCAAGACAGAAATCGTCGAATCAAGGACAGTGATATCAAATACCCGGCCGATACGGTATCACCATCCGACACGGGAACGCACAACATATCTGCTGTCAAAGGTACATGCTTAGTACGCGCGCTGAGCTGCGGGTTCTACATTGTGCCTCGCCATCTTCGGCTGTGCCTAACCTACGTGATTTTGGTATGCGAAGGCATAGCCCATCCGTATGCATAGGGAGACATCTACCGTACATCGATCTTGCTACGCAAAGGTCTACCTTCTTTGCTCGTGTCAACGTTGCCGTCTGGCGCTAGGGCTAACCCCCTCGAACAATACACTTCTGCAATATGTGACGATTCGTGTGTCGCCTCGAAACTGCTCCATCGGGTCTCGGTGTCATAATCCAGTGCAGCGATTTAGAACAAGCGAAACATCTTCCTCCATAAAATCAAAAGAGGTAACTCTTTTTGTGCCGCTTGCTGTCGCAGTCGACCTAGCAGCATATGTACGCATACAGGCCATATGGACAGAGAAGCCTGTCTCTGCCTGCAAAATTTGCTCACACAAAACGCAATTCCTCTCTTTGCAGGTCTGTCACGCAGTTGTAGCATACGTAATATATATTGGGATCTTTCAGGTTTACCCTACTGGTAGTATGACATCGTTTGTGATGTGGTTCACAACATTTGTTATCGTACGCTCTATGCAATGCAATGTTTGAAACATGCCGAACTCGTCATAGTCTATTATATCATTAACTGTTTAAAATTTCTCGACATGGAGAAAAACTTGATGTACGACAACAATGGTTTCAAAATTCGCGGCTTTTCAACGAGGTACAAGTCCTAGCTGTTTTTACTGTGATGCGATGCGAAAATAATCGCTCTATCCTAAAATTTCGTAGGGATTTAAGACATCGAAGTAGCAGCCGGTCACCATTGACTACAGTGAGTTTAATAGCAGACTATTTATTGTCGCTCATTCTCGGTACTGACGTCTTAATAGTTCACGTGAATTTTGTGAGCCCCTAACAAACAAAGCAGCATGTAATTTTACTAGATTTGTGATCTAGAAATAAGGCTATCTTATAGACCCACACAGTTAGATCAGCCAGAGTCGTTGTTGCTCTATATGTGAAGCTCTCGAGCAATACCGACACCGACGAAGGCAGGTGAACTTGGCTAGAACATACGGCTCCTAAGAACGCTTGTCTGCGTAATGAAAATCCACAGAAGAAGCTCAGATGGCACTCGACCGAAGTACGTACTACTAGACATTGAATATATTCTATTTAATTACTCCGCTACTGAAGCAAGCATGAGGGCTTCATGCAAGCCTACGTCTTCTCAAGGCCTTTTTGAACGAAGCGAACATGGCGCAACGTGATGCAATCGAGCGTGGCCGTCTATTTCGATCTTGTTAAATTCGCCATTGAACGTTTATCTCGGTTTATTCACTTCAGTATCGCTTCATGCTACATGAACCTGTTTTTGTTCTTCAACTTTACTTGATCAGTATGAGTTGTTAATTAGCTGGTGTATAGGCAACAAAACCGGGGCCTTCTTCTAGGTATTACCTATTCATAGCTTTACATATCGGATACTAAAATATTAAATAGCCTTTGCCAGCCAAGCTCTTATTAAGGTTTTCAGTGTTTGTTTATAACGAGAGCGTTATTCTTCTCATTAAAGGATCCTGACTAGCGAGTTAAGCCCTTATGCATAAAAAATATAACCAGAAGTACATCGATAGAGTTCTCGATACTGTCCTCTTACGGTACGTTGGTAGAACGACAAGATGCCGCGTGGCTATAGAGCGTATTCTTACTACGAAGCTGTCTTCGCTGAAGATTCGTACTCTGTTGAACAGATGGTTCTAACCTCCGGGGCCTGGGCCTTTTCTTTCGTGTTGCGGCCGCCCAGTGGACGAGCACACAATGTTCTTTGGCTATCCTCATTACCTCTAGCGCCAGCAGCCGCCGTCGACAAAGGCGTCGCGTTCCGTGAAGGTCAACAATACAGTGCGACAGAGTGTTACTGTAGTGAACAGGCCTAAACGAGTGGACCTTCGACAGAATAGACCTACGCCAGCTGGGCCGTACCCTATAGAGGTAAGGGCCAAACTCAAGAACGGTTCCATTAGCACTCTTCGAAGTGAACGCCGTAATGCGCAATACGGCCCGCGTGCGGAACCCTTTTTTCGATCGGAGCGAACACAAACGGGAAAGAAAGCATAATCTATCCGGAAATCAGGTGTGAAAAGTAGAAAGAGAATTCTATCATAAAGTTTAATTGTCTGAATGCTATGTCTAGCGAAATCGCTGGCAAAGACAGCAAGCACAAACGTCACCATCGTCTACGCTACATTTAGGTACCAATAGATAATCATGTCATTGTTGTTACCAACTAAGAGATCCTTTTCGGCTGTAGAGCTGAGTTTGTGGTCACGTTGATGTGTATAAAGGCGATTATGTCTACGGTGTCTATCTTCGACTACTATCGGTCAGGCCAATGGCAACGGTCAACGACATACCAGCTATGGCGGACTATCCCGTAATAAATAGATCAATACAATTTTGTGTTGTTAGAACTGCTGCTGGTGTCGCGTAAACGCTGAGCAATGATCATTAGCGTATCTCATTGATGGATTAGTAAAAGTAGTTTATGTTGTCACTTTTTGATGGTACATGCTATTTTGTTCCAATACGATACATGCCCGTCATACAATAACGATACTGTATCACGGGCAAAGAACGAACATATTGATATGTTGGTATATGGCGGAGCAGCCCCGTTCCGAATCAACAGAACCTAACCATGGTGATAACAGGACAAAAGGCAAACAAGCTGGCTCTACACCAAAGCAAATAGTAATAATGAGAAACTTAATTCACAGGTCGAATAGCAGGACGACTAAATTATACGGAAATTCAAAAGCAGAATTTTTTTTAACAAAGCGTACTTTTTAAGAAAAACATAAGCGTTGCATTTTCCAAAAAATATTATCCACGTGCTTTAATATTACATAAATTGCAGTCACTCGTTTCGGTAGATAGCGCAAGTACGCTGGCGTATAACCGAAGCTGAAAAATGAAGAGTTACCAGGTCTATTGAAGAAGACAAATTAGAATTTCAAAATTTCTTATTGAACATCAGCAAGTTGGGGTTATGCGAAATAGCGGAACATGATGAGTGCACCGTGTTCGATATCTGCTCCTCTTTAAATCGTCATTTGTTTCAGTCAGTTTCACCGTTTATTTGAAATCATCATGAAAGTAAAATATGATTTTCTCATATACAAGCATATATGATTTTACTTATTTGGACAGCCCGTATGATTCAGACTAAATATCCTCGTAGCTATTTATAGCCGCGGATATATCCACCCGTACGGTTCTGGTCTCTGGCGTTCTCATGCTGGTTGTAGCAGTGGTGATGGTACGGTCAAAGCTGATTAGTTTCCGAACTTCCATTCAGGACGGTCATCTACCACAGGTATAGCCATAGAAGTGTGCTCCAGCAACAGCGAGTTCGGCCTGACTTGGGCTTACGCTGTGTGTCGCCCAGCAGGACGGCAAATGAATCCTATCATCGTCGATGCTCGAGTTGCTAGATGAAAGCAACATCTTGGAAGAAGCAGTAGTTGGATTTCGTTTCTACTGTAGTTCGCTGCTGGTCAACGAGCGGGCATCAAATTTGAGTTTGCTGTTCTAGTTACATGGATTGAGAGGTCTTATTCTCGCAGACAGCAGAGGTAGGAATCGCGTTACATGGGCCATTTCGCGACCATCCCCCATAGACGGCGCTGCAACTGTTGTCGCAGTCGCGATTGGCACTGGCACCGCCGTACAGCAGCGAAAAAAAAGCTCTTCGCGCCTGGCACCACCATTCGAGTCGTCGTGCTCGACCGGTGGAAGTAAAATTTCAGGTTTGCCCCTCCTACATTACACTGAACACAGTGGCGACGGTGGGATAATTCTGTTTTTGCGGCGTCCGACGCGACGGTAGAATCGAGGCTTCTGTCTGTCTATCTATCTATCTATCTATCTACGCTTCTGTTCTGTAGGGACGGTCTTCAAGACCGTCATCCGCAAGTATTGCTCCGGACGCGATCAGGCAGCCGGAGATAAAGACCTCCGATTACTTAGTCTTGCAGCAGCAACAAGGCCTATTGGAAGCAGAACGGTTACCAGCAGTGCTTTGTCGGACTATCCTACAATAATGAAAGGCTTCACGGAAAAATCTAAAAAGGATGTAGAAACCGAAGTGAAAGATAAGCAAGACAAAACAATGGCTGGGGAAAAAATGGCTGTGAAGAAAGACGACCTCGTTTGTCCTTAAGGCGAAAAGCATCTCAAGACTGAAAAGAGAAAGCTGTTCTTCTTCTTTTCCGCCCTATCGCTTGTCGTATGTCTCCCTATGTTGTTTTTTTCGGTACGTTTATTACGTACGTGTGTCTGCGTACCTTTTGTGTGAGACAGCCCGGGTTAAGGTCCATCATACGAAGCCAACGATGTGAAGCCATGGCTGTGATTACATGCTCAGGCCTCCGACGTCAGGTGCACAACAGCAGTGGGACCGTCTGTTTGCGTTTACAAAACTCTCGACGGCACTGACTGCCATCGAATGCATCGTTTTTTTCTTGGCTATTAGACCAGTGGCTAAGCTGGTGACGATTATCTCAGCAAAACAGGCGTAATGCTTCAATACTTGACCGAACGGTGGGTACCTGTGGCATGCACAGAGATTTCACTCGATTATCATCACATGAAGCTTGGAACTGGTTTGTCATCGAAATCTATTGACGGCACTATTAGGTGATTTAATAAAGGAAGACGTTAGGCGTTTCAGCCGATTCCGTGTGAAAAGGTACTTTCATTTCAGTCAGATCTATTTAAGTGATTTTGTATTAGGCTAAATTTCCCTTGGGCCGCTAAAGTGGCAAGAAGCGGTTAATGTTAACCAAAAAACAATTTCAGATTATTGTAACCCGTAACGGAAAAGTTTCGTCCAAAGTAGAGGTTCCGATCCCGAGACATAATTAACTGCATGCAAATATCGCCTCTGCTCAGTCCACAGGTCCTACAGGACCAATGGCCACCGCTCACTGTTTGAGGCCAATAGTAAATCGACGTTCACCTGACCATCCATTCAAGAATGGCGATAATTTTTTTTTTAGCTATGTTTCATTGTATTCATGCGACTTTAGCTTTTTGATAAAAACAAAAAACACCCTACTATTTATACTTCACATATTTCAGAACCTAATATTTTCTCTATCCCCTTCATTAGCTTCGCTTTACTGCGGGAAGTCTTCTCCCCTTTTGCCGTTACAAATCAGTGATGAGATGGATTGAAATACAGGTGCAACATTGCGATATCTTATATTTAAGTGTAGATTCCTTACTGACAGAGTATAGGTATATATGGCCTAATTTTCTGACAATCCCCAGGATTCTGTGCTGTTGCAGCCACTGACAGGACCATTACACAGCACGGTCAGAAATGGCATTATGTCAATAGTATGTCTACCTTTAAATGGTATCTTACTTATGCGCCCATCAACGCGCACTCTATCCAAAATAACGTTTGCAACTATAATTAGTCCAAAGACGAAGCTAAATAGCCATAATAATAGTATACATGGGACTCACGAAGGTGACATCGTTCTTATTATCTGAAGGCACTCGGTACGGTGGCTGAACTGCTCTATGGGGATGGTTGAACTGTGGGAAGCACAGGATGCAAAGAGCAGGCTGGAGAGAGAGAAAGAGACCTCGTTGAGGTGAGCTAAGCCGTCGAAGAGGTGAACGTTATTAGTCGTAGACAGTGATGAATAATAAAATAGAATCGAACAATAATAAACTGCCGCTGAAAAAAACTAACCGCTTACTGCTATGGCTATGCAGTGCCTTAAAATTGTATTTGCTTATGAAAAGCGGGTCTGCCGTTAGCTATGGCAGGAGCCGTCACTACGAGCTGCTCCTACTTAAGTTCATAGTCCTGAACTCGACCTACCGGACGACAGCCGGTCTGAATATACAAAACAAGCATATACACACACGCACACACATATATGTATTTGTAAGCTGACAATATTATTTATGGTCCATTTGCAAGTTATTGTACATGTGGTCGAATAGGCCCGCTATCGATGCTTCGTTAGCTAAGGCTCATTGGGGCAGGCAGGCAGGCTGGTAGGCGAAGCATCGATGCGATGGTGGATCGATTTTGACTCTGGCGTAATGATGAAAGAAGGAGAGGGGGCGCGTTTTTTTCAGGCGAGCGTGGGGTCGACCCGAATGTGTAAACATTTTGTAGACATGTGTATGGGCGCAAAATTGATGATAGGACGCGCGACGAACATGTAAAAAGAGACCGCGTTTGCCGTCGGCAAGTCGCTCGAGAATTGTTTGCCGGAGGTGCTGATCGCTCCGGGAATAATAAATAATGCTCAAAGCCTCTATCTGCTAATAATGCACGATAAACCTAACTTCTAGAGATGCTCCGCAAAAATTTAATTTGAAAAAAATTGCATTTAAGGCCACAAAAAAATGTGTCTATTAGTATATAGAATTCAAGACAGTGTCTTAAGGATGTATACGATTATATTTTATAAAAAAGAGTAATAAAAATGTTATCTTGTATATAAAATTATGGCGACTGTATCGCATATGTGATATATACTTAAACTTGGACTATATTTATTTTCGGAAAGCAATTTTATTGTTAAAACGTTATTGTGGAACTGAACTAAATAACGGTTCATCGGTTTTACTAGTGCGTACTGTTCTTCATCTACCACTCAACTTTTTTCTTAAACTCCTGATACTTTTTGGCCGCTCGTCCTATTTCGTATTTGTCGATACTAAAACTCGTTCCAGCGTCTCTTGCCTCCAGCGCGGCTTCCTATCTGTGAATGAAATAGCAAACATCTTTCTCAAGTTGCAGCGGCAAACAGATGGAGACCAGGGGCAAACTCTTTCTTCTACACTCCACTTCTGTCCCAGATCCTCAATCCGGTTTTATGCAGTTTTGTGAAAGTATGGGAGTCGAAAGCACGAAAGACTAAATTTTCTGAGCCTTCTTCTATGTGTGTTAGAGCTGGTGCCTGCTGTTAGCCATGTGGAGAGCCAGCGACGTGACATCCCTTTATCTTCCCCTTTGATTCGTCGTTTCCTTCTCCATTCCCCTTTTTCGTTCACCTCTTGCTCGTTTTTTCTCGGTCGCTTTCATCGCCGCGTGCGTACAGCACGCCGACGAGCGATCGAGCTGTCAGAGTGGAACAGTGTGCTCTGTGCTTTTCCATCGGTACTTCGACGCTTGTTGGCGTGCAAATACAGGAAAGTCCTCTGCCTTACTGCTATCGCTCTCCTGGCTTTCCTGTCTTCTTCTCTAGACTAGAGGCTTTAGAAGCTGTATGCTGTTGTTCCCCCGCTTCGCGTCCCACCTTCGTCGCCTATACCCGATCCAGATTTGCCCCTAAGACCGCCTTACACATTCGTGGCCTCCCGTCTTTTTCCTCTTCTTTCTCCTCCTCCATAGAATCGTGTACTCTAGTCGCAGCAGGCGACGCCCAACAGCTGGCGGTGTGGTGCGGACGTTGTGCCGGTGCTGTCGCCGTGAGCAAGAAGCCCGCTAACGTCCAGCTAGTGGCCTG
Organism: Varroa destructor; assembly: GCF_002443255.2. Lineage (NCBI taxonomy): Eukaryota > Metazoa > Arthropoda > Arachnida > Mesostigmata > Varroidae > Varroa > Varroa destructor. Next base: position 23,345,152 of record NW_019211455.1, on the reverse strand, counting down.
CTGCTGCGCTTGCCATTGCTGCTACCCGCGCGTTCATTCCTTCGAGCCGATTGTGATGCTAATCCATCCATCTGGCCATGCAAGCAGGACTGCGACCATGAACGACCGTGGCCCACCCTGCTCGTCCTGTATTCCCCAATAGCGGTCTCTTTTACAGCTCTAACCCTGTGATAACTCCCGCTGATGGCCGCGCCAAACCGCCCAATTTGAAGCTCGCCGTACTCTTCCTTTCTTTTTTCCATAGCTCCGTGCTAGCTACGCTGTTAGTGGGCCAACCACTGAGGGGACTTGCGGCTGCCATCCGATAGTATACTGAATACAATGCTGGCAGCAACTGCGACTGTTTAGTGGGTCAGTTTTCGGCAGCAGTCGGTGCCGTCTGCCTATGTCCGAATTTCTCTACTTTGAAGGGCCTGCTTGCTGGGACTTCTTGGGAGTCTGAGCTCCTGCCACAGATGCTCAGCCCAGTCGAATCGAAACCCCTCGCCCTATCCAACTTCCCACTCCACAGTTCAAAAATGGAGCTGAATTCTTCCTCTTCGCAATTGGTAAATGCGTACAATCGACTCAACCGTCGCCGACCGGCCAACAACCGGCTACCGATTACACCTTTCACAGGCTCTTTGCGGTGCAATAGGCCTGAGGTGTCCTCACTAGGTCTGCGATGTTTTCATTGAGTCCGAGGTGTCTTCACTCACCACATTGTTTTGCCTGCAACTACTGAAGGCTACTGTGTCAGCGCTAATGTTTCGGTTACCTGCTTTCTGCTTGCCCGATACTGCTTTTATTCTACTATTTCAGCAGGGTCAGCAACAGAGACCTCCACCAACGATCTATTATTCGTTTAACGTTTCTAACATGCGTTGCTAACTGTTCATTCAGATCGCTCCGCTCCGCTGATGCATTGTGATAACCCTCACGGTTCTTTTCTTCAAAACGTCCTCCACTTACGACAGGGAGTTTCCGGAGAACCTGAACATCCTTAAGAGCACCCATTCATGTTACTTTATCAACAGACAAGAGCAATCGCACCGCAAGCTTGAACTCGTTGGCAAACGTGTAAACAGGAACAGGGTGATCATCTCTCAAGACAGTCATTATGCGCTGCACTAACTGGCTCTTGCGCAGACTATTAAAGAAGGTGTTCTATGTCATCCCTTCTTTCCGTTCGCTACCCTGAAAACCTATGTACTAGCCCATTCTCAGCTGGGCTGTGCTATGTGTTAGCGTTTCTTTTTTTTTAGAAATTCAGTTGTTAAGTTGGTGCTCAACCTTCAGTGAGTACAATCATGCCTTGCTACTGGCATCACGTCTTGCGGTTATTCCTATTTTTGTTGCACAACCAACAACAAAACGATAAACTTGAAATGTTAATGAGGTCGGTGCAGCACGACCTTTTGTGTTTTTCTCCACAATCGGTACACATACGTCTGTGTGTACAAGGGCAAGCCATGATTTCACAACAGGGTTCCTCGAAGTTGTCGCTACGGGCGTACACCTCGAAAACGAAGAAGAAAAATCTACGAGAACCGAAACATGACACGACAACAATGGAATATCAACACTTTTTGGTACAAAATAGCGAGTATACGTGACCGATACATGTAGCCATTGAGGCGGATTAGCGGCGTCGCATTTCCTATAACACATCAGGCCATTCAAAAATATGATGCAAACACAAATATCTACTGTGCAACAAATGCCGGGTCGATAAATACCCTGCGTTCAACTGGGAATGTTAACAAGCCCTATTAGACACTCAAGATGCACCGTTTCGAACATTTTCACTAGACTGATGCGCTATGCGATCTTCACAGCACAAAAAGGAATTAGCCTTTCTATCGATGCAATCGGCATTGTTCCATAAACGCAGGCCAATTCAACTTTGCGGTATCGGCAGCATATTCTTGAGCGATTGCTCTATCAGACGATGACTTTTGATCACGTATTGAGTGGAGACTTCGATGTCCGTTAATCAGTAGTGGTACTTCTAGAATCAATGGGATATAATTGGTGGAAGTATTTCGACTAACCTGTACTCCTTCTATTCCATGTGTCTGTCTGTCTGTATGCATATTCTCTTGATGGTGGACATGCACCTGAACCGTCCTTAATTGCAAAAGGCTTAACCCATTGATAGCGAATTATGATTAGCCACGGCCCTAATATTGAGGACTAGAAACTCGTTGATGACCCTCGAAAATTAGGTCACTTTGGAAGGCTCAAGTGACGATTCGATAATTCTATGCCTCGGTTAGCTTCATGCCTAGGTCAGCATGCTTACCGACCTTTAATCCGTACCTTATCGCCGTCCCGGTTATGGGCGTCCATCTATAGGGACGGGCTCTCTCAGGTTTTTTCTTGTAAGGAACCTTTATCGTCGCAGTAGATGATCTCTGTGTTAGAAATAACACATTCGTTATCAACCTCGTTATTGTTAGCACGACTTTTTTTTAAAAAGTGCTTTACAATTTTTTTTGCGAAAGGCAATATAGCATGTTTGGCGTGTAATTAAAAGCAGCTTTTGAACCAATCAGCGCTTTGGGTTTCTATATACATATATTCTTTTTTTGAAAGCCAAATAAATAAATAGTTAATTTACTTCCATCCTACAGGTTCCAAATGGCTTGATTAGCTATGTGCACGAACGTTTCCTGTCTGAGTATCACAGGGGCAGAAAGATATTTTCTTTCGAAACGGTTGCGAGATATATAAACTTCTCGGCTGGAATTTCTTCTTCGGCTTCTACGCCAGATGATATATCAACAATTTATATGCACTTCTAACGAGGTATCTAGAAAAGCGTTTTTTTTCCCTGCGTTTTTTTTACATATAAAAAATTCACTGGGATAATTCATATCCTTTCTGAGTTAGGATGTGTGTATCGGACATAAATGGATTGTTCTAGTTATGTATGGCTTACTTTCGTACATAAAACAGATACTTACTCGCTTACTATCGTATTTGATATTTTAGAATCTGAGGTTAGGTATTTGCTAGACGGCACGATAGGTTAATAAAATGGCGCCAAGTGCTAAACCACTTCCAAATTTAAAATATCTACCATAAGGCACAGGACGCATATTTTAATTAATTTCAGTAAAACTAAAAAGTTCTGCAATAATAGTATTATTACAAATTATTGATTTATGATTAATTAAACTGCAGGAAATATTAAATTGGTTTTCTCACTGCATTGCAAAAATCAGTAAGGGCTGAGTGTACCAGTTTTATTCGACTAAGACAAGGCAAGGTGTTGACTTAGCTACTAAGCTTGCTGCATCGCGGGATTAGAATCTCCTGAACACAAAAGTGTGCAAAATGGTCTCCTAGTTCAACTTGATCAAAAGTTATGTTAAAACAAAGGTGCAATGACTAGTTCCGTAATAATATCGATAGCGTTATACATTCATTATACGCTGGCATAGTGATTTTATCGAAGGCCAAGTTGAGAACGTAAAACGATAAAAAATATTTCTCCAAACGTCGAACGCCAACATACATTGTTGATCCGCTGTCGGCTCGCCATGTTGTATGCTACATCGATTCCCATCAGTTTGAGCTGAATGAAACCCGTCAACGATACGGAACACAATAAGACATTATCGTCATAATCTGCAACAGCAATAGCCAAAAGTATGCCGAACCGATCAAAAAATGATTCCGGAATCGACAAGCGAACGCTGCACTGATGGTGGTTCAGCTGACGAGATCAATAGCCAGCGTAGCTTCTTTCTTTTAGCACTCTTACACCAGCAAACTATAGACCCAACAGTTAACAACCGTTCGATTGTGTAATGACTAGCGTTAGTAACAGTAGCGAAAGTCGCAGTAGTACTTCGAAAGGCGTTTCCGGCACGTCAAAACGGATTCTCTGCAGCGTCGAGCATCGCCAGCCTCCTAATCTTCGATTGAACTCCTGCCTGAAACTAAATACCTACGGTAGAGCGACTGGACGTAGGCCGTTATCTTTCCTGCCTTGAATGATGGACGCTGGGCAGCAATCAGTTAACGAGTAAATGGCTACTGTAAATTATCAATGATCTAGGGCAAAAAACACACATTTTTACAGTTGAGAAAATACAAGGTAATGAAAGAAATCGAGAGAGAGAACGAGGAAAGTAGGTAGGGAGCTAGGGAGAGACCATGGAAAATAGAGAGATACTTCTATCATAGATAGAGAGTACTAGAAAAAGAGAGAGGCTCCAATAGTCGTTCGAGTGCATGCAGTACGTTAAGCGACGTTCCACTTGACGAATCATGACGAAGCTTATACCAATGGCGGGCACTGCGCTCCCTGGGCGTAACTTAACTACCAATAGGCCTTCTTTCCAGAGCTCTAAGAGAATGTCGATAAGCTATCCATACATTTAAACTAAAGCCCTCTTCGATTGTAGCGCTGATCGAAGCTGACTGTTGCTAGCATGCCATCTTTACTCCTACCAATAGATATAAATCTGCGTGAATTTTACGGTCTTTTTTTTGAAATGCCGATCCTTCTTTGAATACTGGGCGGCCCAGTTCCTTACAATACACGTACCCGAAAAAGTTCAGGCTGGAATGTGCCTAATATAATAGAACATTCGGGGGGCTATTGAAACAGACAAAACGAAAAAGTATATAGGGATTGTTAAAAAAACAAGACTGAACGAATGATGATGATGATGATGATGTATAAAGTTTATATTTGTAATAGATACTACATATCGATGTGTTGGGAGCTTAAAATCCGGAATTTTCCGAAACCCGACGTTTCAGCGAAAGCTTTCTGTGCATTGTTTTTCGCTTGCTTTTTTTTGAGAGATGATAGCGTAAATTCTAAAAAAATAAATATTTTCGCTCTTAAAATGTGTTTTATTAGACGTGAACGCTGAAAATGTTCATTACAGTCTACCGGGGTTTTGGCTAAAGCTCGGGGCTCTCCAAAAACCTTTTGTGATATTGTTGGTCTCTTTTATTTTTGTATCCGCAATGCATTACGCTAGCTAAAGGTCAATACGTAGGAAAATATGTCATCTTAAGCACTTGAAAACAGAGCTATATCGCCTTCCAAACACTCTATAATATCGATAAGATTATTTTACCACATGTCATTAGCCATTGACGTACCACCTTTATAAAGTAACGTTCATAAGGTAATATTAAATGTTCAAAGTAAACCATTGTATTATTTCGAGTCAGATACGGTAGATTCACATACGTGCCACTAGATGGCGCCACGTGAACCATATGAAAATTCGTTCTCGTTAGTCCATATGGCTACACAACTAGCTGCATGCGGAAACTGAATAAATCTATTATTAGGATACACGAAGTGCTCCCCAAATACCGCTTTCTACTATTTGCGCGATTAGCCATTGTATTGGAACACTGAAAGACCGAATTAGCAAATTTCACATGTCACTGAATGGTAGTTAAGTGACGTTTATATAGCAGGCCGTGTGTGAATGTGTCACAGTTTTGGAGATTGATTGAGTTTTCACGAATTCATTCTTGATTCATCTTCGGTGGCTTTTGTAATGACCGGACACACTGTTGACATGGTTGGTACGTTAGCAAAAATAGGTTTAACTGTAAGAAGTACCCGGTGGCTGTATGTTGAATCCACAGAAGAACTTCTCACTGCTGAAGCTCAGCGGATCCTATTGGGCCACTTAAGGCGTCATCTCGACAGTACTTAGAATGCTCAGCAGCTAATTATCACAGCTAAGTACTACTGACGCTTAGGCCCACGAGTATCCTCCTTGGTTCTAGTTCTATCCAATTAATAGAAAATGACGCATCGATCAAAAGAGCATGTGAAGTTTGAGTTCATTCTGGCGTCATTCTGAAGCCGGCGCACACACTCATAATGAGGACTTTATTGGGTAGCCGCGTAGGAAACGAGGGTTTCCTTGATGGCTGCAGGAGTGATCTTGAAAGCAGATAGATCAGCAAAGGCTGAGAGATAGTAAATTACATTTTTAATGCTATGGAAGTGAAGATGATGTTCGAATAACTGTATCGTTGCGGCTCGAATCGAGCCAAGCGGATTCTATCTTCAATTTTGGCAACTGTCTTCTTGCCTTTTTTGCTGTCTTCCTTGAAGGTAAAGGCGCACCGATAGCAATAGATGTACGATATGCGGCACACGTTATTGGTCCAGTGACTAATTAATGCTCACGTTAGAAGTTATTGAAATGGCAGCAATAAAAGAGTGCATGACGGTAAGCTTTATATAATACGCGTGTTAGTTTTTCATGACATTAAACGGTACTGACGGTAAAACTAAATAATGAAACTGACATATGACCAGTTGGCATTGGTTTTTCCTCAGTGAATCGAAAATCTGCGGTAATCGATTGCTCGTTCCGATCGGATAAGATTCAACTTGAACGCCAGATGCGCCGAAGCGGCGCTATGGAAAATAGACACGACGGACACACCACCGAAATGAAACGATATATCATGTCTTGTTTATTATAGGAATAAGATTATACTTATTTGCTCGTGCTAAAAAACATTAAATATGATAAATGTGTACGCCAGGCTGATATGTCCTCTGTTTATAGAATACGTCGTGGGTTGAATGACTCCGTAGGATATGCCAGTTAATGAAGTAGATAATCTACAATTTTATCCCTACACCGTTTTACTAGGACCAAGTGGCATTTTCTACGAAAATACGGGCACCATTAGAAAACCCGCATTCTGATTGGGGATATTTTTGTTCGAAAACTCGCTTGCTATAAAGTCCTAGTGGGGCTATATACATCTCAGGCCCGCACTGACTCGGTCCGCAACAAACACACAGTTAGCTTTCACTTTGTTATGGATTAAAGTTAGGTAAGTTCGTTACGCAAACCGAGTAATTAGTACCCCCATCCCAATGGATACTACGAGCTAGTAACGTTTGTTTTTCCTATCACACTGTACGACCACGCATTCGAATAAGGTACCGTCCTGCAGACCCCTGGACAGAAGCAAATGAAACATACGGACGTTAAACGCTAGTCGTAAGCAGCAGGACACATACACGTACAATGAAACATCTGCAGGATTTGTTTATATTGATGCTGTTACAGTTACACAGGTCTGACAAATAGCAATACTTTCGCAACGTGAATTAGATAGAGATCGAAAAAAATACGATCACTACTATGTAATAAATGATTTGATTTTGTATGAAGAGATTTACTTGTCTGCCAGGCTGTCTGTTATCGTCGCCGCCGCTTTTGCTATTTGCACGGATGCGTGCATTTTCCAAATGCTGGTATTCGTCAATAACTAGACAACGAACAGCCACAGCCACAGCCACGCACGGTGAGGTCATCAGATCGTGCTCGCTTTAATGTCTAGCTGGTGAACGAGACTCGCTTTCGCGCAGACATGAATGGCAAACGAACGTGCGTATCTGTTTATATATTCCTCATAGATACATCTATAGCATCGACATGTCTGAGGCGGTCGGCAGAGAAGGCGTTCAGCATTTGAGCAGAATAAAGAGATCCGTTGCCTCGTTGTCGTTTTAGTTTGTATCACCGCTATCAGTCCATGTTAAAAAATGCGTACGGTTCAGTAGCAGCGACAACGGAGTCGAAACAGCTGCTTATGGCTGCCGTCGCCGCCGCCGCCGCCATGTCAGCAGCTGTAGTTGCGTCAACAATAATCATAATAGCAAAAACAATGTCTAACCAATAGATTTTGCTTTAACAAACCGGTCTAGCCAAAGCGGTTGGTAAGGCTAAACAATCGCTTGTCATACGAACATTTAACGAAACGTAGAGGGATCAAGCACCGCACGAATTAAGAATATCGTCTAATAATATCGTCATTTTCTGCCTGTACGTAAATGGACAATTTGAACTATGTTAATTAATTGAATTAATGAGCCAATAGTTGCTTTCGAATGATTCACAAATTAAATAAAAAAGATGGCAGGAAGAATATTGTTAATTTTTACGAGACAACCGTGATTGTTTAGGTCGCATGAAGTATACGCTAGAATCATCTTTATATACCTATCTCTGAAAATGAGCTACTGCAGTCGCGGAGTCGTAGCAGAACTGTGTATCGAAAAACACAAATTTCAGCGTAAGTAGATAACGGGATTTTGTGTTATTGGGCTGGCCAACGTGCTATCTATGGGCCCTTAGATGGGGGACCAACAAATGGCAAACGAAAAAAAGCAGTTTTACTGTGTAGAACAAAGTTTGCCTTTGCATTTTCGAGCTGGGATTTTCTACGAAACTAAACACCGTTGAAGGCACTATTCATCTGTTTAATCGTTCCCCTTCGTCAGCCAGAACGAGAAGTTTTTGTTTAAACCCATATGAATGTATTCGGTCGACGATCTAGCTTTCATCCACTCGCAATAATAGCGGTTATACGACAAGATCGGTTGTGATCCATTTACTGATTCAGTAACGCTCGTTATTTCATTTTGCAGTAAGATCTAGCGGCGACGGATATATTTAACATGTATGTTAGTATAGAGTTAATTAGATGAGGAAATAATTATCAGACAGCTGTATCCTAGACAGCCGGTCACTGAATAGCAAGGACAGAAAGAGAGAAGTTGTGGCTTTTACCTTTTAAACAAAATGGAATATTGCCAGGTCTTGCCTGACATTATACGGTTGTTGCAAATCGTTAGTCTGAACCTACCGGCTTCTGAAGCAATCCAACACGTCGTCTACCGTGGGGTGGGCTGGCCTAGACTAGATCGACTATAATATATCGTATCGTGTACTATCGTCCCATTCTGACATATCGCATTATCGTCCTGGTTATCATAATTCATGACGATTTCGTCCGTTCCTGTTTCACCCTTATAATCGGGCAGCTTAGGTCCTCCTTGCCTTGCGTTCACCGATGAATGGCTCCAACTGCTCGGCAAAAAAAATGCTTTTTGCACAACTACGGTTACTATATAGAATGTGGTGCGGAATCACACTGGCGGGGATATAGACTACGGCGCCTCAGTGATTAGTTAAACCGATAGTCATTTTCTTCTTCTCAGCTTTATTCTGTTAAAAGAGAAATACGGACGACGATTTCAGCCGACAAGGCTAACTCGACTGATACTTTGACATAGTGGTCGTAGTGACATTGGCTCGTAACCAAACTCTAGTCTAACGTTGGACCTGTTATGTAAAAATGTATTTACAATGTATTGTTATGTGCTGAAGCTTCTTCATGGGGTATGTCATCAGTTGGACTAGTACGTGTTTATCTACAGTTGTAAAGGATAGTAAGAGCGACGGCCGGTGAACGAGCATTTTTCATAATTAATGCTCGTTCTGCTGGTCTAGCTATACTATGTATCATAACTACTTAGGATGGAGATAAATATGTTCCTACGGTTGGATACCAAATCAGGACCGCCTTCAGAGCTTGACGGGCACAAGCGGTTGGGCAGAACGTTCATTGCTTGTCGCTGCGCGTACAGGGTATAGGCTGCCGGTCGTCTGCATGCCTCCTAGTCAGCCATACTAGTTTGACCCAGCTAGAAATTGTGTTATCGCATGAAGGTCAATGAGAATCAATGACTCTGTCTCACCAAAGATTGACACCTAAATGACACGCGATACGACCCGATCGATCATTAATTTTTACCATTATTTCTACACGTCTGCATTGAATGAGAGTACACGTATAGGATATGAATGCTTCAGCTTAACACTCACCTAAAATCAGCCAGCTAACATCCTGGAGCAGCCGCTCATTGACTCGCAATGTCACATCGCTATATCTTTCAGAACGATAAAACAAAGCTACTCTAGGTAAATTGACATTACTTCGTTCCAATGAAGAGGTGACGCAAGCAATTAACGTCGTTTGACTAACCTTTGTAATGGTAAAGGAAAAAACACTGAAGAAGTAAAAGGGAGAACGAGTCAGCCATCATACCTAGTATTTAACAATAGCTCCTCCACGCTGAGCGTAAAGTAGTCTTTTGATTAACATGCACACCGTCGCTTTAAGCTAAACTTTATCGGCTGTCCATCTTGCGCACGGAGCAGAAGGACAAGTCCCTGGGCCGAAGTTAGGAATGATACGCATAATAGTAATGAACAATCGACTCCTTAACAGCTACTTTGTATCTACCGCTCTATTCGACAACAAACAAGTCGAAAACTTACACAGACCGTTCATCAACCGGTTTAGACTCTGGATAACATTGGAAATATATCGCTGTCAGCGGACTTCGTGTTGTCGTGGACGATAGCACAGATATGCATCAAAATGAAAGGTTTACCCTGATAAACACTTGTTACATGCGTATAGATCGATGGGGGTCGAACGATCACACAGTTCTGTTGTTGATCCTTGCTTATTTACATTTAATGTGCCACTTTACATTTTTCTAGCACGAACAAAACGAGCGGAGCAACCGCATTAATTATTTTATAACAACCACAGACAGCGTCGAGACCAATAGCCGGCCAGGGCATCATCGTCTGGTGAAAAAACTGCACAAGGGGGGCGAACGTCGCCAGCTGCTGCTACAAAAGTGAAGATCGGGCTGATTCTACATACGACTCTCACAAATGCACATGCCTAGAAATCTATAGCAAGACAAACAATCTATTATAATTCGACGGAGTGCATTCAAAATGGGGGTGTATTCAAGAACGTATTGCATCTATGCACTTTGAATGGTCTGACCCTACTTTGATTGTAGCTCAGAGACTGGGATTATATCGCATCGAGATGAGCCGTTTATCGGCGACCCGTCCATGCTTATTTAAATGTTTAGAATTGGATCATTTCGCTAAACTTAAAGTCTTTGCTCATGTAGTTTTGTATGCAGTAGAAGCTGGTTTGTATATTTGTTTTATGACACGCACAGATCGTCGATTGATCATTGTCGGGAAAATAATAGTCGGTTATTTACTGGCCATTTTCATCGAGACTTGCCGTCACCATATATATA
>NW_019211455.1:23154486-23334134 GCF_002443255.2 Varroa destructor | reverse complement strand
TATATATATAAAGGTGCTTTATTATCATCCCGATATCGTCAATGTCACTGTTGTTCTAGAGTTATATAACATAGCTCTTGGAATAAGTAGTTTGTATGCGTGTATTTTGTTTTCAATATTATAAAGACTATCTGTTTTTGTCGAAAATCCGGCGGGGGACGGGGGGTAAATATTTATGTAGTACCGCTCGTCCGCGCTACTACTTATGTATGTACGTGGTTCGCTTGTTGGGATACATCAATCTCCGACAAAAAAAAATAAACAAGAATAGGTATTTATTCAAGCGAGCTGATAATATGATAATCCAATGCTTACAGATATAATGTGTATGTATAAAGTGAATAGGAGCAAAGAGCCAGAGTTAACGTCTGGATTGCTTTCCCAGAGCAAAAAGCAACGACGACAAGCAGATTTTTTTGTGCGGGATGAGAAACGCAGCAAGAAATCATAGCCGAAGTTGAACGCTATAGAGGTGCCGATACTGTGAACAGATACACAGATAGAGGTACAAAGGGACTAGTATCAACGGCGGCTGTAACAAAAACGGCAGGCACAGCTCTAATGTTAATAGCATCCGCCGGGTTCGGTATTCCTGCGATAACTAGTGTTGGCGTTAGCAGGTCTGGCCCACTTGGCTGTTGGTGCGAAGGGCTCAGCGAACAAGTGCCATCTGTTTGCCAAATTAACGCCGCACTCCAAGAATTCCCCTTCGGCGACTTCGCCCACTTGGTCTTTTTTGTCCACTACCCACAAGAGCTGAAGCCTCCAACAGGAGATTTTCCGCTAAGACGGAAGGTATGCGTGTAAATGCCAGAAAGAGATAGGCAGTGGACCATTTCGCAGATATCACTGTAGAAGTATTGCTATACGTTATAGTGTTCGGAGAAGTTACACTTGCGTTAATCGCTCGACCCGGAGATCAGAAGGCCCGGACTCACTCTGAACGCGTGCGTTCGCATTATGTAAGAGCTGAATAAGACAGGCACCCGGGTGACAGTACATTATTTATCGCATATCGTACACATATAGGAAGTGCTGGCAGACAATTGGGACAGAATATCTTGCAACAATCAACAGCGAACGAACAAATAGATGCTCTATGCTGCGGCAGATTAAATGGCGTGTATACATTTGTTTCGCTCGGCAGTATGGTAATAAAATCCTTGATACTTTGAGGGAGTTCGCAGGGCGCTTGTGGCAACAGACCGATGATGTAATGAATTTTTTCATAGACACTTAGCGAACTATATATAATGGGCCATGAGTCCTTCAAAGAGGCGACCAAAGAAAAAAGCAAACTTAGTTATTAATTGTATATAATTCGTTAAGTATCTATGAAAAATTACGATCTGTCTTGATGCTTCTATAATACCGAATAGAACTCGCTCGAAACTAACTTATTTTTTGTTGTAGACAACAATTGATTATAAGTAAGTTGACGATAAGAACCAGATACTTTGCACAATGAAACGTGAATGGATTTCGATATGTGTTCCGTGCTAAAATCCGAGGTATGTATGTATGTATGTATACCTCGGATAAATTTAATCGGAGTAATTTTCCTGAATAGACAGATCAGTTAGCAATTAAAGGTGTGCTTTACGTGTGTACTGCGTATTTTACCGGAAAACGTATATATTTATGCTATTACGCTCAAGTAAGCATTGGAGCTGCAAATGAGATCGATGTTTTCCGGCTGGTTAGCACTGATCCTTAGCCGTCATCGGTTCTCAAGCACGTGCGATGTAAACCGGCATCTCTATTACAACACGCTATTAAAGCCAATTTTTTAGGGGTGTGTCGTTATCTTGAACGAATGACAAAAGACCGCTGTTCAACAAACTTGAACGATTAGATAGAAAAAACACAACGACCCGGGTCACTAACAGGAACAACCCGAGATGCACCCACCAACGCGACCACGACAACAACCACAACGACAATAACAAGCACGCTTGACCAAAATATATATCTTTTTCGAATTGAAAACTACTGCCATTGTTATCATGTCGTCCTATTGAAATCATTCGGTCTTGAACTCCTGTTACGCATGATATGAGACAACTGGCTTTCGCCCCAAGTACCATGCCTACTCCGCGTAGCTACCGTACAAATCAGATGTGCCCCTAAAATTTCTAAACAAAAACGACATTGAAGCATCACGAAGGCTTTCGTTTTAGTCAGTAAGCAAGGTCAAGTGTAAAGCTCAATACAATCGGTCTCCAGCATTTTATGCCAGTGTCCATTGACAGCAAGGATGGAATCACCGGCCGATCGTCGGCCTATTAAATGGTAAAATACAACTAGGACAAAAAATTATTGTTTATGTTTCGCGGGATTCAACGCTAGCTGGTCAAGCTATGTCATAAATTTTTCGATGATTACATTACCCTTCCCACCCTAGTATTACATGACTACTACAGAAATCTTCTCATTATTAAATGAGTATGTCGAGCGTTTGGTATATCGATTTCATACTATATAGCCACGGATTCTATTGAAATATCATTCAGAAAAAAAACACACAGAGTAATATATTAAGACGATTCTTTGTATCTACCCAACGTGCAACTCGGTACCTATATGGTTTCTATAATTTGACGGCATGTTCGGGCGCTTGTATGTAATATATCCTTCGAAAAATCTGTTCACTATTTCTGATGGATTTTACGTTTCTCTCAGCGTTTGCATGGGCATTTCTATCATCCATCACGGGTATCACCACTACAATTTCAATTTTTGCATACGTCGTCATAGCAAGCACGGCGTTTTCCTGCCGTGGGTTTCGAGTGCTTTTAGGTTTTTTGTTGTTGTTGCTAATGCGAACGTTGTCTTGATTGACGCCACGGTTGACGCGGCCTCTATTGTTGCACCCTGTTTTGCTGATGCTGCTGTCCTAACCAAACGGAGCCTCTGGCGCCGGCCCTTCCCCAGCGCTAAGTGTTTGAGGATCCCGCGCCAGACTCTGGAGGAGTGAACGGAAAAGAATTAGAGATAGAGATCGGCGACAGGCGAATGCTAAACCGGCGATAACTGCTGATCGGCTACTTTCTCTTCTCGTCCTGTCTCGCTTTCAACTCTCTGATCATCGCTCCTTCTTCTTCCTTTTCACGTCGTTGTCGTCATCACCATCATCATGATAACCACAATCAACATGTACACCATCGTCATCTAGAGAGTAAACGCCCTCCAGCATCAGCAGCAACAGTAACAACAACAACGCCAGCAACAGCGGCCCCAGTAGCTACCGTTGTAGAACCCACCGACAACAGACCCTGATCATCTGGAGACCATCTGGATATACTGGCTCCTAGATAGACAGAACGCCTTTTTCGGCTACTGCTGCAGCGGCGTCGGCGGTCGGTCGATCGCGACCACGACAGAACCGGCGCTAGTTGTAGGCAGCCGCAGCCGCTATCATCAGAATCACACTCAGGTCCATATTCGCATGGAAGCATTAAAAAAGGGAGGAAAGGGAATGATCGAACGACAGAAGGCCTAAGTGCCAAAGTGTGGCAGGCGAAATTCCGAGCAGAGATTTCAGCCAGAGAACGGAGAGCCACCATTGTCGTTAACCAGTTGGCATTGCCTCACATCGTAACCGGAGAGCGCTCCTTTGTCTCCGAACTTCGTCTTTCGACGCTTCCTGCCACTCGGAACCGTCCTAGTCCCTAATGTCGCCACTTCTGACGCCAGCCTCGTTGGCTGGCACCCAGTGCAACTGCGACTGATGCGTGTATAAATGAGGGATATGCCATCAAGGATTGTACACGCACAGGCAAGCGAGCAGTTCGCCAATATCGCATGCGAGTGTATACAGACGGTCAGGCACACACGCTCCCATACGTCCATGTACCCATATATATCAACGGACATACATCATACATAGAGGGCACTCGACAGGCGTTTGCAGATACTAACGCACACAGAGACTAAATATAAAGTATTTAGACGTTGAATACGCTCACTGTTGCTATCTTTCGCTTCTTCTATCTTTCACACACTAACAGAGCCTATTTGAGCAGCGTGTTCTTGGGACCGATTACCAAAGAAAGCTTAAAGACGTCGTAAGTGTTCAGCATACTAACTGTCCTTAAATTAACCATTCACAGAGCCAAAGCAACGAGTTGGTTAGCCAACGCTAGATCGTATTAGAATGTATGGAAATGTTATTCCTCGCACCTTAAACAATGAAGTGGCCTCTATATACGGACGACCTTGTTATGCACAGCAGGAGTATCTTGTGCCTACAAGAAGCGCCAACAAACCTGAACAATTCAATCGTCGGCCTTAACCTTCAAATCAGCAACGCTCTTGGAGCTACTATTGGGCCGTAATGAGGCCGAAACACGCAGTCATCTAGAGTACCAGTTTATATTCCTTCAAGAGACGATATATATATATATATATATATATACATAAAAAACAACACAAGTAAATGCTTTAGCTTAGGTAGCTAAAGATTGGAGACTAGAGGACAGAGTTCCTCGTTAGATGATACTATATATATATATATATATATATATATATATATATATATATATATATATATATATACTACACTTCATATTGCTTATTTATGAAAAGCATGTCAAATCAAGACTATTTGTATCGTAGATCATGTGAAAGAGGAGATGCGGCAGAATCCAAGATTAAAAGCTATCGTCTTTTTACAATCCGTTGGCCATAGCTAACATTGCCACGGGAGCGAATGTGCGAATTAGGTCCGATCGACGATATTGAACGCTTATGGAGACGATCATGATGTCGTTGTCGCCATTTTGAATGATATTTCAAACATTTTTCTGCATCAACTGCGGCTTCCGTTCCTGTTCATAATTCTTCTCCTTTCTTCTACTGGATCCACCGTTGTCGTTTTTCGTTGATCATTCGAAATCAATTTTGCCGCTCCTTTTTGCCCTTTCCCTATTCATCTTTTCATCGTGTTTTTAGCCCCTCTTTTGAATCCTCGCGCCCGACTGGACGAATCCATCTATCGTCCGAGTATTTTTTGCCGGCCGGTCAGCCAAGTCGTTGAAGCTCGTAGCGTTGAGGCTTGCCAGAGACAGCAGCAGAAGCAGCAGCAGAATCAATAACTAGAGAAACATCAACAAGTGGCATTGCACCCCGCCGAAACGAGGGCTGTCAGGCAGCACAACCACGATGACGCGAGTCGAGAGCGCGCACTAGAGCTCTGGGGCCGGGGAGCTGCCGCCTGTCCGGCAAGGCGCCTGGCTAACGATGCTTTAATCGTAATCTGCTAACAGGCGATCCTGCCAACTTAAGCGAAGGCTATTGAGACATTCCGACTTCAATTGGACTGAATTCGATAGCAGCACGAGGGTTTACAGGACAGGTTTATTCTGATGACTGCTTGACCGAGCGCACACTTTGCGCAAGCCAGTACTGACGGCGACCAAATACACAGCGTCGCGTCTGTCGCCGATGCGAATTCTCGTTCGCGACCGGCTATATCGCCTTGCTTCGATTTCCCCTTCCCAACGCCCGGGTCAGACCGCCCATTCGCTCAAAAATCGGTGATCAGCATGGCATTGGACGAAGAGGCTGTCACTGAGGACGGAGAACCTCTTGTTGTCGGCGGAATGCGCTTCAGCTCGTAGCACCAGCTGTTATCAGTTAAACAACAACAACCACAGCCATCTCGATAACAACGACAGCAACAGCATAAAGGACAGGTGGTGATTTTTTGTAACATAGAGAAGGATTCAGCCGTTCGATTTAGGCCTTCTCGATAAATCGACTTCTCTTCCTTTGATTGCGCGACTGACTTCAACTGCTGGCCTGCGCGTTCATGATCCCGTTTAGAACGTCGAACACTTTTCGAATTTTACCGCCGCTGCCGCCGCCGCCGCCGCCGCCGCCGCCGTTAGGGCGCGAATATGCGCAAACATTCAGCCTCGCCGGTTGAGAAATCAATAACGTAACTCACCAATACATATTGTACAGACGGCATGTAAAGTATTTGCTTTCACCATGAGAAACAGCGAGCGACCTTGTTGATGTCTATGCTGTGCTTTTAGATGGCATTTTTTTTGTTTGTCCAACTCGTTGTTGGCCTCGTATTGTCGACGTGAATATGTAAGAAAGCAACGGCGCATATAGAAAATCTCTGTATCTGTAGTAAATCGGCCGTTAGCTACCAATTAACTGATAGCTTTAACCGAAACGATTATACAAAATAACCCTTTTATAGTTGATGGTGTTAGTCTGTTGTTTACATTATTGTGTCGTGTTAGGCAGATTATGCTTGATGTTGTTGTTGTTTCTCACACATGGCCCCATCTATTTAGTGTTTTTTTCTTATATAATATAATGAGGGTGTTGTTTGTTAGCTCTTTCGAGATCATTGGTTGTCTAAAAAATCAGACATTCTCTTGTTTATACTGAGAAAAAAAAATCAGCCTTCTAACCGCCCTCCATGCACAGCTAAATGCTCCAGTCGTATTCCTGTGTTTCGCAGACTATTTTTGATACACTGTATGTACTATTGGCATTACTGTTATATGTACTAATAGCTGAAATCTTGCTTTACAGAGATCAAGTGTACTTTTAAACTTGTAGAATGGACAGGGGTTTTCGTGGTTAGTACCGAATAATCCGGTCAGGTCATTTCGAAAGCTGAAGCCAATGACAGACAGAGATGCTTAACAATACTTTACCTTAACTTCAGCCTTACACTGTAGATTGTTAATGATGAGAGACGTTACGTTGGTAAACGAGTTCTTTAAAGGTGAAAAAATTGGCCACTCAGTTGAAGTCTTCGTGGGTAACGAATCTGGCTGCTAATTTTTAGGGACTCGTTGTGATCGAAGTTCGAACCCGGACATAGACACGGGTCATTTTGTGCTGGGAACGAGCCATGTGACGAAATTACGCCCGACGACTCGAAGCATGAAGAAGTGCACACGGCAAAATCCCGCTGATAGAGTGGTGGGTAGCGCGTTTGCATGCTAAATGTGCGGAACACGTGGTTGTCCAGGTTAGAATCCGATCGCAGATACAATTCGTTTAGTGTTGAAGCAAGCTAGGGTACCGGACGGAAAACCCGAACATCTAGGTACACATGGTTAAGTCATGAAGGTCAGCGACGCAAGACTGTTACTTAACTTTAATAGCAGAAAATAAGGTTCACGAGCAATCGCAAGGAAGGTTTTATGAACCTTAAACGACGACATAGAGCTCACTTTTGGAGGCTGTTAACTAAATTAGTCATAGCTACAATGTTCCTGAGTGTTTTGTACAATTGGGTAAATGGGAAATGATGATTTCGGTTAAAAAAGGAGGCTTGTAGAACATGCTATCATTATTCTTTTTTATGCAGCGTATTTACGTAGAGACACATAATAACGTAGCTATTAGCTAAAATAGAAAAGGAACAAAAAAAGAGTCACAAAATATACTTATTTTTAACCAACGTTAATATCGTCGCAATTGGTGCAGAGAAGGACTTTTGTTTAACTGCTTTTATCTTAAAGTTCGAACGAGTTGAAGTTAACCAATCTGATCTCATTCCTAAATAAAACCACGTTTTCGCACTTCTGTTTCACACTAATTCTCGCTCTCAGTAAATCTCTTACAAGACGGCACCCCTGATAGCAAAGTGCACACACACATACACATGTAGCTGCTATATGTTATACGGCACGCAATAACCGAAAAGCCGTCTGAAAGCAGGTTCTCGAGTAACGAAAGTTGATTCACAGTCACCGATGACCCCACGACAAAGGTTCCGCGTTAGAGATTTTTCCCTTCCAATTACGTTCTTCTGTGGCATAATCTAAGAAAAACAGAAGCATCCAGAACCCCTTCGCTCCCACTTCCCCAATATAACAACAGTCATTCAAATACCCTATACGAACGATTAGCGAGCAGACGTAAGCAGCAGTGGTGTATATTCGATATGTTGGTTCTTTTTTTATACCTGGATTCTGTTGCGCTGGCGACTTCTGCCGAGTCACACGGATTGCTGTTACCGAATGCCCCACAGTCGAGCGGACACCTTCGTGCTTCCCGCTCTTGTCCTTACTTGTCTATTTCGTTCAACGAGCTCTATCCTTCCAAATGTCCTGTGTATCAGGGTGTGTGTGCACACAAACGAATATCGACCTATGAATCCTTATGCGTTATGCATTTGTATTCTTTATTCTCGTACTTCCATCCTTAGGATGATTTCACAGCCCTCTGCCGCGACTCAACCGAAATGCCTTGAGGTTTGCTTCAGTCAGATTCGATCCGATGGAATTCATCTGACAAAGCACGATTGAAGCGGAACGCCACCGTTTCAATGAGACATTGGGCACCAGGCGGCATAGCTCCTCGGGGAACCAAGAGAGGTTCGTTTGCCCCATTGCACTTCACATGAACGAGTCCATCATATAGCTCCGGACGAGGAAGGGAGCACACAAAGGCTCACAATTGGCGTTTCAGACAGAACTAGAAGAAGGCTAACGCGGCCCTAATCTCTGCACTCGATAAGGACACATGCTGGGTAGGCATCGTGAAAGTTTTCGACTGCAGTTCCTAGTCTAATGGAGACGTGCTGCTGGTGAGCGGAACCTGTCGTCAACAGAAGCGTCAGACAGAATGAGATAAAACGAGAGCGTCAGTGAGAGATCGGCTGGGCAGAGGCTGCCGTTGTTGTTGTTGCTGCTGCTGCTGCTGCTGCCGCCGCTGCCGCTGCTCAAGTCAACCCTTAGCACATCGGAGGCGCATTCTAGTAAAAAATGCCGTTGGTTCCGGGTTGCCGAGTGCTTTCACAAAAGGAAGAGAAGCGCTTAGCCTCGTGTCCAGTGCATCTGTCGCGTTTCTGTGGTGTCGTTAAGCGCCTTCAGCAAATACAGTAACAGCTGCAGGAGTGCCGCTTTCATTGCATTCGTTGCGTCTACGCTCCGACTGTATTACTATCGTCGACACAGCCAGGGTCGTCATGCTCATGCCAGTGCAAGGTGCATGCTACGTGCGCTGAGCCTCAACACAATTGTAGCAGCATCGACAGATTGTTCGATATCTGTTGAATAGAGAGAAGAGCATAAAGGACGGTTTGTTCTTCAACTTGTACGCGCTAATAAGCCGGCGAGGGTCATGACTAGCAAAAGCAGAAGAAGGTCACAGAAGACGCGAGTCAATCTAGTCCGGACGAAAGCCAAACCGACGAGAGAACAGGTCGAATTCCGTGGATTTTTTTACTGCTTGACCTGGCGAAGGTCGAATCTGGTCTTGCTCGCCTGTCGACGAGGCAGCGCAGATACATTTATCGAATGGTGTTCATCACGTGTACAGCAAGTTCTGCCAGCTTGCTTTGATCAGCTGATAGCACAAGGCGGAAACGAGCCGAACTAGGTAGGACGGGACGCTTGCGGTCAGACTTCAAGAAGAAAACTACTTGCTGGCTTTCATGAATGCCAGCCCCCCTTTATGCCCTTTCTTTGCTCTTGTCTTTTGTATCGAAGGCGAGTGAGGACAGACGTTCGCCATTGCAAAGGAGGGCATACTCCTTATGTCTGGCATAAAATCATTCTTAGAGTACCTATGATGAACCTTGTAGCCATTTGTACCTGTTGGCCGCAGAGTCACAAATCTGACCGGCTCTATTCGACTTTCAAGATTCGCTGACGTTATTTTTCCTAAATAATGATATTCATATGGTATACAATGTGATTTTGAGTATTTACTGACAACTGGAGTTCTGTCACAGCAGCTAATCAATCCAATTGAGGTCTGTGCTATAGAATGGAATGAAATCATGTGCTATGATCTGTCTATGGAATTTGTCTACCGGAATAAATAGTTATCTTTCGTTTTGTGTCTAGGGTGAACTAGACTGAAGGGATGCTTTGAACACAATGAGAGTACGCGCCGTTAACTCTTGAGGAAAAGTTCTTCGAAAGCTAAGTCTTTCTAGGGGCTCGTCGTTTGACGAATATTGAAGACCTAAAATCAACGTCTACATTTTCCTAATACTCAGAGTAGAGCTTTCTAGAAAATTCAATCATAATGTCAACTACGTATAACGTATTGCACGATACTATCGTATGCGTATCCCGTTCATTTCTACTAACGGTAAACATTGTTAGACTTATTATTATAATTAATATTTTAATCGCCACTCATTCTGCCAGCATCAAATCTACAAAGGGCATTTTAACTATTATAGGTTTTAGTAATGAAACTCTAAACATTAATAATAATAAAACGCGTGTCTTTTCCTTACGCTCGTCAACAACTCCTGTCTCTCGCTATTTTTTCTGGTCTTTTTCCGCCCTGTTCCAGATTGGCTTGTTTAGAGGCGTGTCTTACCAGGTGAATTGACTCGCGATCATTAGCCAAACGGAAGAGTTAGAGGCAGTATGCCTGCCTGTCAAGCGCGACATCAGCCGCTCAAAAGTAATCGGGAACTCCCCGGGTGGCCTCTGGTTAAAGCGTCGTTAACGGTAAGCTGCTGCTAACTAAGTTACGCAGCAACCTAGCGACTCAGTCGTGATTCACCCAGCCAGCGGCAAGAGGATAAGGGATCGTTGTGAAAAGAAGTCTCAGTCGAGCTGACTACTGAACTCTCGTCAAATCGTCTTCTCGGAGTAAATGCCGCAGCAGTCTTAGTTCCGCTGAAGTGGCTTCTGCGATGGACAAATTCACGGGGTCTCTGCAATGGTAGTAGCTGTTTGTCACATTTGTACCCAAGAGGATCGTTGCTTGCATCGTCCTTACTGAAGCACAAATTAGGAGATGCATATACTTGGTGTGCGTGTAGAAACAGCTGTCGCGATCCCATATAACTGTGTAACCGATTTGGTATGACGCCAACGCATTCAGACCTTTGTCTTATACAAACGCAATTCAATGGATCAACGTCGAGACAAAATCCGCAACGCAGTAGATGTTTACACTGGCTACTACTTGTAGCGACGTAGGTTTTTCCGCTGCTAACTGTGTGTGCACGTCAGTAAACGCCCTTGCAGGACGTTTAGCATCAGTTCCTCCGATGAAAGTAACTACAGGATATAGCAAGCACAGCTGGTGATAATGCACTAACAAGCTTAATAATAAACTAAATTAAAAGTAAAACAAATATTCAGAACGGCTTCGAGTGATGGCCGTTTGTCGAACATACATGTAGGCCCTCCTAGTCGACGCGAGAAAATTGCGCTTGACAATGGAAACTGGACTCTAATCTTCCATTTCTCGTTGCTTGTTTAGCAAGGTAAACGCGCGACACGAAAGAAAAGAGTCGCGCATTTGCTATCGCTCAAATCACTGGTGCTCCTCATGCATTTGCTGATGATTGCTGATAGTAGTTAGTAACAATGACGCTCTTGAGCAACAAACACCCCGATAATGGTACATGTGAGTTCCTATATCCTTTTGTCCTTAAGAGATGGAGTGATAAATAGAAACGGAGAGACAGAGATAAATAAAGTTGAATGATGGCTTCCTCCAGCTCCATTAGTTTCTGGCCATTTAGATTTCACTTTATCGTTTGTTAGGTTTCGGTTGTCTATCTATCCGTCTTGAGTACCGCTAAACATTGTTTAAAGATCTTCTGGCTTTGGTTCCGCATCGGATTTAGCATGCTAAACTACTCATCTCTCAAGCTATCTCCGCGGTAGCTCACTCGATATGAAATCTCGCAGTCGTAGCGAAGAGGACAACGACGTGAAAGCAGACCCCCAAAGAGACGAGAAAAGCAAACGCAATAGACAAGCTTGTAGAGTGCCGTCACGATTCCGCACGCCCCGATTGTATACGGAGCCATAATCCAGTTTTTGTCCATCCGGTGTTTTTGGTCCGGCGCAGCTCGACAAGCCGATTCCGACGGCTGCTTCTGGCAGCGAGTGTGGCCTCCTCCATCTACTAACCCAAAAGTGCTTTGCGTTCATTCATTCGACAGGGAAGACGATATTTCGAAACGATACTTTCTAGCTTCGTTAGTTCTATGTGTAAAACGCTATAGCAGCTTCATAGTATATTATGGATGATTGCATATGGATAAAGTAAGAAGGGCGCGACCGGAACATCACTCAAGTACATCAACTCATAACGTCCAATGTATGCATAAAAGAACATCTAGAAAATATAGTTGTGCCTGTTGTATCTGATCGAAAAAAAAAAGGTCATTGTGGTTAAGTACATGTATACACATATGTACATACACCATTTGTTGAGAGGAATCTTAGTAAAATTCAGGAAAACAGAGGATCAAATGGTTTGAACTATATATGCAGAATGCATAACAGCGACTGAATGCTGTTTAGGTCAAAGACCAGTTTCTGTCATTTTCATTTATATGCGTTCTTTTCTATATTTCAGCCTGTTTCGATTAATTAATTAAGCGAGTAATCAACTAATTAGCCAATGTTTTCGTAAATCTAGACCTTAACCTCAAGTGACCCCAAGAGCAAGCCTGAACACTGGCCTTCGCGATGATTTTTCTCCATGACAAGTGATGAATGAGTGTGAGAACGTAGTTTAACAGTTCTCATGCTGGTCCAACGTAGGTGCACGATGAACTTAAACTAGTAACTCAAGTAATTGGACAAAATGTTGAGTCTCAACTAAGAATTTCATGTTTGCAAGACATACATCCGCCCTAGCCACTATGGTACAACGTAAGTGATTTTAGCACATCTAAATAGAGATCTGTAATATCGAGCCATACACTAAAAATAAGAGATAGCTAGAGAGACCTAATATGTATGGTTTTTTGTAGGACAAATAAAGACGTGTTTTGTCATACCCATAGCCACCAATAGACATCCCGAATAATCTATATAGGTGGTTTCTAGGTTGCTACTAGAAATGGTTTCATCTAGCCGAAAAAGCCGGCTAGCATTCTTATAAGAGGCTCGTAAGGTTTATCCAGTGGGTGTCAATAGGTTGTAAGTCAATTCGTCGTCCAATCTGTCGTCGCAATCACAGTCTAGAACAAAGGATTGCTCGTATTTCTTTACTTGGCAAACTCTCAGTGCTAGTTTCCTTGTTATGCAACAATAGAAAATGTAGAGGTAGCAGCCCATAAGACGCGCATCTTCTTGGGTAACAATAATGTGGCATATTTACTGCCCTCATTCCCTATCCTGTCTGCGCTCTAGCCTGTTTCTGCTGCTAGCGGATGCTAACGTGTCACGGAATAGGTTTCTTCCCCGTGCAAGACATAGGGGAGGTGGAAGCGACGGCACGACAAACAGCAGCCAATCTATTCATTATGGATACAAACATATAGATCGGGCATAGAACATAACATCCCGTGTGTGCGCGTGTGTGTGTGTGTGTGTGTCTGAAACAATTGTGCCTATTGTTTGTAGACTCTTCATGTCTGTGTCGGACGTCAGTCAGCTGCTGTGAATAATTTTGCTTATGGCGTAAACTGAACATAGTAAAGCACCACCATATATCCGTGCCCCGTACGGGTAAAAATGCGATTAGAAATAGTACTGCATGGATATTCTTCTATAAACACTGGGAACAATAAGAAAGATAATAGTTGAAAAGCGAGGCATCGATTCAAACATTTATCTATGACTAAGCTTTCTGGATACTACAGTGGGTAGCCATTAAATCTAGATGTTTTGTACTGATTAAATGCGTAGAAGCATAATAAGAGGAAAAAGACGATGACGACAGAATGACGACTTTACAAAAGCCAGAAATCTACTTTATATTACATGTCTGCCGGTATCCACTACTGCATGCTCCCCGTATACACGCCGTACTCATGCTCTAGCGCTGTAGCTACGTTTTGCCTTGTGGCGCTCATCTCACTAGTAATAGTTGCAGTAATCACACAAAACACGAATTCATTTGCCTGTGCTCTTTTCGTTCCTATTCAAGAACCAAAGACGACTTGGCAAGTTTGTATAGCCTCCAACTCCCGCTATGCCGCTTAGGATCGCTGCATTAGTCCCAATGGGATGGGTCGACCAACCAATCGACTTTGTTTCTAAGTTACTCTGCTGGCATTGAAGCATACACACATAGACCGACACGCGTTATTGTGGATGCAGTTGTTCTTCACTGTCGGGGGGGGGGTGGGGTGGGGTGGGGTGGGGGGAAAACCCACTAGAACAGAGAATGACCATAACAATTACAATAAGAAAAAATAGCGAAATCATAGTTGTCATCTACGTCGTCGTCGTAGCAATTTGGGAGGCCACTCCGTCTCAACATGATTAGAAACATATCAACGCTACGTTCATATGGTTCGTCTCCTTCCACAGTAGCTTACTTGTGCTATAGCCAACGCAAAATTGTCATCGTCGTCGTAAAGATCATCACACCAAGCGTGGCCATCCGTAGAGGAATAGTGCGACGATCCAAGGAATAGTCGCGGCAATAACAGCGTCAGCGGCAATATCACAACTTTGAATAGTGATGGACGAAAAGCCTCTTTCATTTCTAACTAAGTTATGTTTAGATAGGCGCTAACCGACTGCTTTATTTCTGCTACCCTTTATCACAACAGAGTTCATTGTACAATACCGTGCGCTCTAATGCGTAACTGCCTACGTACGCTCTGATGGAGGGGGTATAGTAGTCACACTTGACGACCCGCTAGATGCGTCAACGGTGAACGTAATGCCTCAAACTGAACGACTTCCCTGTGTGTTATATCTCTGGCGTCACGAAACTGTGATGAGTATGCTAGAACGTGCCGTTTTCACTCTGTATTATGTTTTTTAAGGAACACACCGTACTGAACGGGCGCGCCAACGACAGTTATAGTAGGATTCATAATATATCATAGTAAAAAGTATAACTCTAGCAGTATAATGAACGCCTCAACTGGCTGTAGACGTGAATAAGATGTGCCAATGCAAAGAAGGTTGTGCACTTTTTTCGGACGATATGAACATGACATTGACAAACGATCCAAATGAAACTAAGCTTATCGTTCGCTTTCTCGAAGAGACTAAACCTGACGCCGTCACTAGCTCATCCCGTCAATTGTTTAGTGGAC
Source organism: Varroa destructor (assembly GCF_002443255.2). Lineage (NCBI taxonomy): Eukaryota > Metazoa > Arthropoda > Arachnida > Mesostigmata > Varroidae > Varroa > Varroa destructor. The sequence goes on along the minus strand of NW_019211455.1, from coordinate 23,319,163 downwards.
ATTTAAGCGTATTTTGACATTTTATGTCCGACCACAAACACAAAAACTAATACCTAATAATCTCCAAAATAAGTATAAAAGAAAATAGTAAAAACGCGGATGAAGCTTCTCCGTACCGCCTGTGTAACTGCTCCTGCAAAGAAAATCCTTAACGAGGATCAGAGCTGTTGATATTAAGAATGCGTCATTTTCTCCCTTTTTCTAAATGCGTCTTTAGGCATTCGCACCTTTCTGCATCGTGAGTTGGGCCATTTTTCCAGGTTTCTCCCATTCCGCCTATAAGACTAGACAACTATTACAACTGAACAATCATTACTACTGGCGTCGCGGAACTGTGCGATAGAAACACGAGAGAACCGCTTCCTTCTGTCGAACAGGAATTGCTTTCTCGGATTTTTTTTTCAATCGGCCTCCGGTTTTTTCCTGTCCGGGCCAGTTATAAGCGAACAACGAGTGAACGAAAGCAAAAGTAATTACCATCGACCTTACAACCGTCTCATCTAGATCAAGCTTCTCTGGAGTCAAAATAAAGATCTGCCCCTGCTCACGCGCAAATGGAACAACACGGAACCAACTCACGTCATGCACATCTAATAGATCCGGACGGGAACTGTGTGCATACGACTTTCTAGGAAAACAGAGAGCTAACGAACTAAGCGATTACTACCAATCGAGGATACGCCTATCCGAACTGACGCGGTTTCGTGCCAGGACCTTCAGAGTTCGTCCTACAGCTGCGCGCAGCATCGTCCTAAGAACAGAACGTGATTTGTCGTAGCTTTGCCTGGCGAGGGGAACATCGAGAGAGAGAGAGAGAGAGAGAGAGAGGGGGGGGGGGGGTATATGAGGGAGAGCGGAGGAGAAAGGAAGAGGGGGAGGAAAGACCGCAGAATACTGCTGCAGTGCGTAAAATGTCGGCGAGTTAAAGATAGCATAGCCTTGGTCTTTAATAGTTGACAATGGTAGGGTGTTTGGCTCCGTACTAGTGACACTGACAGTCTTTCAACGGAAAGGAAGAACGATACTGCATCGGGGCCGGCAGCAATGCAGCAGCCACAAAACGCTACTAGACTCTTTTAGAAGCTAGAACAACTGGGCAGTGACGCGAAGCCATGGATAATTTTTCAAATCCGCACGCCGGCGTGATCTTATACCCGGGCCAAGTACCGGCGACAATGATAACGGGACGGCCATGGTCACCGCAGCCGCTCCCATAGAAATCGTTTCTTGTCATGTCCCTTCTTTTTGCTAGTCCCTTATTTGAATGGCCGGATGTTTGTCAGATACTGCCGTTAGTGAGCGCATCTACACAGACGCACACATACCAGTATCAGTTCATCGCCCTACAGTTATCCACCCTTGCCCCATCGGCCCTTTGACACTACAATATATAGAAGTATATATGGTGGGCACATACGGAGAGATGTGGGACCAGCGGGAAAGTTTACTTTAGAGTTTGTGGTAGCGTTAATAAAAGGTCGAAGACTAAAAAAAACACGAGAGCGAGCGAAGCTCAGTCATAATACATGAAAACCTATATTTGTGTGACTCCACGATACGTTCCTTAAGAGCAGGAAGTTGTTAGAAGTAGAGAGGCGAGAAACTTCGATCGAATTGGCTGGCCTGAGACAGGAGGGACCATATTCAGATAGTACGCGTTTGAACAAATCGATAATTAGGTTTTTTCGCACGCCTGCGAAGGCAACGACGGTAATATCTGACTGCTGTTTTCATACAGACAATATGCTTACACATATCAATAATTACAATAGCTTTTTTGTCATTCGCATGAGCTGAGCAAATGCAAGAAGCTACGCTCTACCTCAACAGGTTCTGAAGGCGACATGCGCACAACATCCAAGGATATTTTGTTATTAATGCTATGACTTGACAACATTAATACTAAATAGAATTAATTTTTGGCAAGGCAGTCCGCACATGTGTCCTGCTGGCTCGTAAATACCTCATGACATTGGAACCTTACCTTTCGGACGGGAAAAGTGTGTTCGAATTCAGGTACAAATGCCGTATGTACGTAACACTTTGGCGCAGGTGACTGCTTTCACTTGTCAGAGCTTTGGCCGATCAGATGCGAGCATAGCTTCAAAAAAATCAATTCATACTACAATATTTAGATAGTTAGCCGCTCAAAGCCTCTTTTGCTATTGGACGCCATGGCAAAAATGGCCGGCAACCTATAAGAAAAGATTTGTCTTTACTTGTATAGAGATTTGCCAGTTGTCATGGGCCGATGAAGTTTATCACTCGGCTTAATACGAATACGGCCACATCTTGGAGTACGGTAACAGACGGTATATTAATAGCACACTTACTAGCATGCGGCTAAGACTTTTTCCTAAAAAGTTCCTTCAAGTTAGCCAAACAGCAGTTCTAAATGTAGTTCCATTACGTTTTAAAATCGTTCTGGCTTGGATATCAGCGTAGCGGTGATTTTTAAGCTTGCTGCTGAAGTTCTAAATCGAAATATGGAGGATGATATATGGATGACACGTTTGAATTGCGATATGCTGCTGCATTACTATCCTCCGATTTGTTGAGTCAAGCATCTCGGCAGTGCTTTCGCAGCAGATAGGAACTTCTTTCTGTCAGTTCTGTAACGTAGTTTCTAGTAAAATGTAAAATAGAAAGCAATAAGTAACGTATCGTATTTAAGATTATGGGGGAACAGATCAAGTTCTTCATTGCGTTATTATAGCAACTATTATAAACATCACTATATCCGCGATGTCAACAATACTGAAGATTTTCTGGGGAACAAAAGTGATGACAAAGCAGACCTGTCACTGCACTACGAAATGCATTGGCGTATCTCGGACAGTCAGTATCGATGCGACAGTAGAAACTACCAAAGATGACATAAACTCCAGTTTCATAAATATGTCTGATCTACTTTTTCCTTGATCTCTACACCCTTGTGCAATCACTGCCAACATATATAACGGCTCCTTAATATCTCTTAGTGTGATTGATAAGTTTAGAAATTACCTTAAACTTAGTAATCGTATACTTTTATTATTATTAGTCCTCTAAAGTACACCTGGCGTATCTCTTACTTACCAACGCAAAAAGCGATAACACGAGCGCAATATCAGTATGGTACCCCATGAAACTGTGATTAGAGTGCCGGTATTTTCAAAGTCTTAAGTTGGTTAGCGTCAGTCTAGTATTACACGGATTGCCCACAGTGGTTCTGCCCCCTCCCTTTCTCCAATCAGAGAGATGAGTCAAGTCAGCAACGATGCTTAAGAGTTACGTTTCGTTGCGGTCCACCCTACAGTACCCCCAGCAGACCAACAAATGGCGATTGTCAACAGTTAGAGAAGGGAACAATACATCGCATATATTGCTGACCTGTGCAGACCTCTCTCTCTTTTTCTTCCTGTTTCACGCTTTCATTCATCGATCGTTTCACGCACCCCACCCCTCCATTATGTCATACATCAGTATTACGGCACTGCCTACGCATGCGATTATCTAGTTACCGTATCCGTCAATCATGGAAGAGGTCTTCATGGCCAGCTAGGATCGTCATGATTCAGTGCCATCACTGTATTTGTATGTTTGTGTGAATTCGACTAGCACGGTCTCTCTATAGCTGTGCACATACTGTCGTATAAATTAGGCTACGCAGTTTAAGCTTTTGTGATAGTAACAATAACGGTAGCCAAACATGACCCAAACTTGTCCTGTGTCATAGTAATTAGCTATATAGAAAGGTAAGTGTTTTTATAAAATGCGCTTAAGTATTAATTTTCGGGCAACGGTTGCACCTGTCGGCTCATAGAGGCTCCCTACGAGTATCCATATCATTGCAATTGAAACTCAACAATTCTACGTACTTTGCACTGATCGGTGATACTGAGTATTGAACAACACGATGCAGTGTTCTCTTCGCGAGTTGTTTCCCACTTTAGCTAGCCATTATTATCACTATTCGCGTTTTGTCATCGCCTTCTTCCAGAGATTCCTGCTTGGCGTATGTCCCACAATCTTTAGCCATCATCGAATTTGTGAGCAGTAATAATACCCCACACGATCACCGTAACCGACGCCGCAGCCTTTACGCATCAGCGCGACCGAGGTGGTGAAATACTTCATAAATGACGGGCAGTGCAAACAGTGGGGACCACACATACAAACCTATGATACATGCCTTTTCATAGAGGCTTGCGCGGCGCCGACGACACCCCTGGGGAATGTCTGCGCGAAAGCTAATGCTGTGATAGGGTACTGTGTGCAGCACGCAAGTATGTGCGTGTATGCGCACATAATGAAATATGCATGTCGCATCTCCGGTCTATGCCTGTCTGTCAAAATGTCCCACCGTTTTTTTTTCGATATAGTTTCGTCAGGTACACAGTGAATGAATAACAGCCTTAGCAGCAATTTTCTTTGCAGTATTGGGAGCGATGGATATTCTTGAGCCTGCCATATTCGCACTGCACACCGATTTTTAGCCCGGGTCTGAGTCTCTCGCGGAAACCATGCAACTGTTACCAAAGTGATGACTGCTTGTTCTAAAATGAGAAAGCCTTATTCTCTAAGAGCTCGACAACATCAGCGGCAAGCATTTGTCGTCACGCAACGCTGTCCGCGGCCTTTTGCTCTGCGGACATATCTAATGTGTTATTTTCGAGCCTTTTCTATCTCTTATTATTATGGCCGTTGGTAGGACAATAACGGAACAAACTGACGCCGCCACGCGGCCTGTTATAAGGTACAGTCTGAGCGCATAGTTGCCCGGTCGTTTTCTGTTGGTGTCGATCCATTGGGGTAGATGATCTGTGCTGATAAATAAAAAACACAAAAACACCAAAGAGACTTAGCTGTTAGGAGAGAAAAAGATGTGCCAACGTCAAAAACGGCCCCAACACTGAGAAATTAGGAACAGATAAAGAAACGAATCGAAGCATCAACATGACGAAGAAGCACGCTTACCTACTGTCGCTTGCTACCAAACACGTCCATGAAAACATGTGATTTGACGGTGGAGACCGCAAATAGGTAGCGAAGATTTGTTGTCATTAATGTTAATTGAAAAGGACCACTTCGCAGCGGCTTGACCATGAGGTACACAAGCCAGTTAACAAAGCTCGCGCGTGTACCCAGGCAATGATACAACGGGCCTCAACAAATGCATTTTTACAGTTTTATGTATATATATGTATATATATATATATATATATATATATATATATATATATGTGCTGGAAAGCATTCCCATTGGTTTACTTTGCAAAGATTATTCTTTTTCTTCTAAGAAATTTGCTTTGCGATGAAAAAGAAGGCTTCCCTCTGACACGTTTCCCCAAATACGTTTAATTCCACCGCTGCCCTTTCTGATGAGGCCTGCGCATACCGGACTCCGAATTGTTGCGCACCGGAAGCATAAATGATAACTACTTTCAATTCAAATATCTACCGCTTCACCTGTCTCTATCCTTGAAAGCCTTCTCCGCTGTTTTCTACGTTCATTTCTTTTGCACGCGTAAATATCAGAACCTGGAAGCCGTTAACGGCTACTGCTGCTATCTGCAGTCGAAAATCTCGTTCAGGTCACAACACTCTTCTATTTCGGGTAGTTTCCACTGCTGATCGGTTCTTTCCGAGTGGTAACCGAGTGAGGAAAACGTGTTATACTCTCTCTTTCTCTCGCTTGTTCTGTTCTGCCCTTCTTGGCTGATTGGTTCGTCATTGCGTCATAGTTGTATTTGGTACCGTCGCTAGATTCTTCGAGATGTCCAGGCTTCGCGCACGACAGCTGCTTGTCTGTGCCCTGCCTATACGCTGCTGTTGCAGTAACCGGGGACTGGTGCAAATTTATTCTCACCAGCCGTCTTCCTCGTAAAGATGATGACTTAATAAAGAAGAAAAGGCTGTCTAGTAAGCTAGCAAGATGAGAAGCTATCGTTGGTAAACGACAGCAGTCGCTTGTTGTTGTCACGGAGCCGACCATTCCGTTCTTGTTGGTGTTGAACGGCATTATGTTCTCTCCGCGCGGCAGTTCCCGTTTGCCTGCTGCCTGCCTGCCTGCCTGCCTGCCTGCATTCTCCAAAGGTCAACGAACAGCGATTTCTCCCGGTATCGCAATTTCTTTCCATTTCTTCTTTGTCTTCCTGCTAGCCTGTAATAGAACAGTTGTTGCCGATGCTGCTATTGCTGATACTACTGATGATGATGATGTTGACGCCGATGACGAAGACGTCAACCATCCGTCCCCAGAAGTGAATAAAATAAAGGTTGTTCGTTGGGCTGTTCATGGATGCCCAACGATGCTGGCGGTCGCCGACTTGTGTCGGTTTTGTCGTTGTCGCTTTCGTTGAGTGGCATTAATGATGAAACCGTACCCGCTGCAGTGACTGACAAATACATCCACGTCTTGTTCGTAAAGTAGCGACCTCGGTTTTGTTGCGTTGATGCGCCGAATTCCTTCTTTGGCTTTGATGATGTCTCTTCACTTAGCGGCGGCAGCAGCGACGACGAAAGCAGCGGCTATAAGTACCAGGAAATAGGAGCGAACGTGCATCCATAAACACGCACACACATAGTCTTAAAGCCCAAACTCGTCTCGCAGGCAGCGGTAGAACGAGGACTCGCAATGAATTCCACAATAGTTCACAGTGTACTAAACGCCGACTTAATGAACCGAACGGCAATCAAGGTACGCCTGCGTATTGCACATATATCTTGCTACATGTCGGACATGTAGCAAGATATATATCTATTACAGGCATACAATCAGATGTAATCGATTTTTTGTGCAGGTGCGCATATGCTACTGCCATTATCGGTACGAATGAAACCATTGATTGAATTAGCCCTCCAGCTACTTGGCGAGTAGTCTCTTATACGTCAATTGCTCAGAAACGTATAAATTCATATAGATACTTACTCCGGTTGTGAGACGATATTTGTGGTTAGGACTATGGCAAGTTTTTCGTCCAAGCGTCATACAAAAACAGTTGTAAATACCGCCCCTTCACGAAGTATAGCCAGCTCTTAGTTCATGAGGGAAAGTCATGCTCGATAGAAATTTGCAAGTACCTCAGATATGTTTTCAGGACAATATGTGATAGTCTACACTGAGGATGGTCAGTTTGGAAATAGTCTAAGTACGTATAAACTATACATAAACTATATGTACCGGCTTAACTTTCACACTGGAACTCTATCGTCCTGCCGACGCTCTCGTGTTTCGAAGCTCTGACGCGTCAAAACTCCCTGAGTTGGCTCGAGCCGTGCGAATCGCTTTTGTACCACCTGTTCCGCATAGTCATCTTTATGCTTTGGCGGGGCTGTATACACCTGGAAATAACGGATACAGCCAGTGTTTCAGGTTTCCTCAGCGTCACCATCGCCTCGGGGCACTCAAACACCGAACTCTGCAACAGTCCCACACTATAGCTATTGCCGCCATCGTCGTCGCCGAACATTTCCCTTGGCCAATGCTCCGTACTGCACAGCCATTTCCCAGTTGCTCCGATTCTGTTCTCATAAGCAAAATTACTGCTGTACTGTGCCGAGTTCTCACAGGACGCAACGACAGGACGTTATTTGCCCCATCGGTTTCTTCTGCTTTCTGCACCATCTGTGTTCCTCCATAGCCTAGTGCTCGTGTGAGGTGATCATTTTTTTTAACCACTCGTAAAAGGCTTACTATAGCTATTACGAACACTAGTATATTCCGAAAATTATAACGCCCTACTCAGCCCGTAGTCGGTCTCGAGCCGCTTTTTAGCCCATCGTAGCGCGTTATTCGACGAAGCGTATCTAGCTCAACAACCACTCTCTACCGGATTTTCGGTAGAGAGCTCTATTTTACGAAATAAGAACAATATGTCAGCTGCATACGACAAGACTTAGCACATCATACATACAACAACGAAACTACTCAGCAACATCATCCGGATCACCTCGGACAACAGCCTGCGGTTTCTAGGACAAATCGCCTCCGACTGACAGGCTGTGACACGTTGAGGCTTCGATGGACTGTCAATCAGTTCGAAACAGTATTGTCAAGTCTGCACACGTGTTTTAGTTGGCATCACATTTGACGATCTGAGTTTAAATAAACAGAAAATAGCGTGGCACAACGAAGATAATTGGCTGGCATATTGCCTTTATAAGTATAGCAGTAACTGACCCAACTAAGTAAGTGTCGTCAATGAGGATGGAAATCGAGCTGACATAAGTTAAGTTTGGCTACATTAAGTATCCAATGCCTTTTCATTTGACGACGATTTGGCATCACCTCTGATAGATAAGCCCGACCGAAAATCGATCAGCCATTTCAAGATACGTTTCGACCTTCGTACGCGTTACACCATGCCATTCAAATATGAGCAAATTTAAAAAAAAATCAAAATATATTCATCTACATATTATAATACGAATGCTACATAGCCTATGTAAATGAGTAAGGTCACATTGTAATACCATTATCGTTTCGATCCGTCTACGTATCTGTGACCAAGCGCCAAAAGAAATCGAGGACGCTTACGTTAACCAGATTGATACTGTATGAATGGATGAAATGCGTACACTTGTTTTGGTGCGTATACCGCTCTTCGCGAACCCTTGTACATTTGTTCGCTGGCGACAAATTAAGTAAGATCTGACGCACAAAGTTCGCGCCGGCCTCCAGCCCAGCGGTGCTCCAGCTAGACCCGTCTTCGTCGGGCCTAGGCGCTGCTAATTTTTTATTGAAGCCAAGAAACACTTCGCTCGATCAAATATTAAGGACATCTTAGTGAATGATCCTCAAGATGCGCTCAATGTTGTAGAACATAGTGAATACGAGCTCAGTTGGCTGGCGTAAATGACGCAAAAAAAAAAAAAAAAACGCAAATGACAAAAAGCTTCTCCATGGCATAAAGCGTGTATAAATATACGTTAAAAATTCGATATTATTGCTAGTATCTTTAGTAGTATATTTAGATATCTGTCCTAAAAAAGGAATAATTTTCGGCTAGCTTTTGAAACGCTGCTGTCCTTCGCTACAAAATTTAATATTCTATGTGGGCAACTTTAAAAAGTCTGTGCTCTTAACTCGAACATTAGAATCTGTAATAATACTAAAAAAGGAATGAGCTACAAACATGTACACTTGTTGGGATAGACGGCCGGCAAGGTTATCCGGATTATTAATTGTCATCTCTACCAACAACGTTACGGCCGCATGAATCTGAACTTTGGGATTGTATATTGTAACTGGCAATTTTTTTTTATTTAACTTTCTTTAACAAGTCTATCAGTTTCCATCTACTAATTAACTAACGGTTTACTGCCAATAAATTATGTAAACATGGAAAATCACCACACAACGCCGCATAGGACGGCGTTTAACTAGAGTCTTAAAAGGAAAAAAAAAGTTCTCATCGTCTATCTGGACGCACCATTCTGTTAACGTCTTTGTGGCTTCCATCTAAGTAAAGCATCAGATCCCGACGAACCCTTCTACAGAAAATAATAGGCAGAAAATAATAATTAATAGGCAGAAAATTGCATTGAAAAGATAGCAGTCTCGATATTACACCTATGGCTGAATACATTGTATAATTTTGTGCTCACGTCAACGATGCTTATGCTACCATCATCAATATCATAATGTGATTACGGGAAACTGAAAATAGCGTAATTGCTTGTTTCATAATTACGTTTAACCTAACACCGTACCCGATACTACTGATTGTTCCTCACGATTGGATGAACATTTGATAGATGTATTATAGTTGTTATTATTGGCGTCGTAGGGTCGTGCCAACGCGAACGAGCCTACCGGACTGGCTTGTAGTGGCCAGCAATTGTACAATAATTTACCCCTCTGGACTCTGCAGAGCATCGTTCTATAGCAATATACTATAAAGGGCTGGGGTACAATGGCTGTGAATCCAGCCAGACATTTAATTTGGAAATATCGACAGACAGCATAATGATCTTGTTACCTGGATGCGTAGAGTCAGTGAAGACCCTTTCGTGCACTGCTTTACGATGAGAACATATCCACGGAGTTTCTTCTCCAAAAACATTATAAGCCAATAACATATACGAAAAGCATCATTACAATATCACTAGAGTTAAATTCATGTTTAAGCCTGCACCGTGCTTGGACTTTCAGTTAACTGGATAAATTTATGTTGGATCCTTACAATATTAAGTTGGAGAATTCGTAAGAAATTACAAATAAAAAACCAATTTGCCTGATAAAAAAAACTTTAATGAGACATTTCTACCGTTTTCATAGCTGCATCTCAGTAAACTAGAAGTAGGCACATGTATGTATTGCGCATATAGATACGTAGTATAAAAGTTCTGAGTTAATTCTTTGGCCACGCCAAATAATCATATGTGATTATAATACAAGAAGCTACCTTTTCACTCGGCCCAGCCATTTAGAAATGAACTGATGCCCCGAGCGTACGATACGTACACAATAGCGCGTCACGTAAATGAGTGTGGATCAGTTGTGTGTAGCACGCTGTTTACCCCTCGCCCCATCTCTTTTCCCCACGCCTTTTTCTCGTTTCCTTAGGTGGCGTTCGACTTTGCCTATCTTCGACCTCTTCTGGCATTTCCATGCTACCTGACGCTTCACGTATCGAAGAAGCCGCTAGCGTCGTCCTTTCAAAGCGAGGTCTTTTAGCTTGTTTCAAGTCTCTGTTGTTATAGCAGAAACGACAGCGCCTGAGCCATCGTCATTCGAAACGGACTATCTACCCTATAACGGTACGACTAGCGGTTGTACGGCGATCGATACTGCTACCGCTGGGTAGTATTAGCTGGAGCGAAATCAACAACAACATCGTAGTTAGGTTTTCTGCTCGCTAACGTTACTTTTGTTGTTGCTTTTACCGTTCTTTCTACATCTGCTCGTTCTCTGGACCTATTATAAGAACGCTGCCTCTTCTCTCGTTTCGTTGACTTAGCGCATATTTCTCACCGGAGAAAACCGTTTGTTGGCTGCTGCTTATGTGGCGGCATATTAGTCGACCGCTATGTCTAAAGTCTCTCGTGTGTTGTTTTGTCGTTTGTTCTCTATTTGTTTCCCTTCGTATATCCTTTTTTTTCTCCTCAGTTTGTGCTTCATCGTTTCCGTGCTGGTTCGCTCTTCGTCCTGTAGTGGGGGGTGTCTTTTTCTTTTGCTTCGGCCTTACTGGTTGCCTATCTCCGCGAGTTTCTCCGTGTTTTCATTTTTAAATCCCTACCGGACATCATCACATCGTCAACCAATACCACTAAATAGTAGAAATAAAAGTTGTCGTCGTTGTTGTCATCATCATCGTCATCGTACAAGTATTTTAGCAGAATACCATCGCGCAGGACGCAGTCGGATCGGGTCTGATAGGAGCAGAGCGCTGGCGAGTGCGACATGCGCTCTGATTGGTCAGATTTGGCGGGCTTATTTTCAAAAAAATTCCTCGACGACGCTTCGGAGTAGCGGCGGCTGTTGCTGTGGCGACAACAACAGCGTTAGCAGCAACAAGGAACGCCGGTAATATTCAACGTGCTTTCTTGCTAGAAGCCTATGTTACCGCTAATGATGATCATGATGTTTGCTAGCTGCCGCTGCTACTGTCGGCGGCGCTAGTTGGCTTTGACTATGTGGTGTGTATGACTACCTCTGAGACTGTGTGAGTTGGTGTGTACATATGTGTGTGTGTGGTTGTCTATGTGTGTGTTTGTGTTTGTTTGTTTCTGAGTGTGTGTGTTTGTTTGTTTCTGAGTGTGTGTGTTTGTGTTTGTTTGTTTCTGTGTGTGTGTGTGTTGTGTGTGTGTGTGTGTGTGTGTGTGTGTGTGTGTGTGTGTGTGTGTGTGTGTGTGTGTGTGTGTGTGTTTGTGTATGTGTGTGTGTCTTTGTGTATGTGTGTGTTTGTGTGTGTCCGTGGGTGTTTAGGTGTGTGTGTGTCTGTTTGGGTGTGTATGTGTTTTTGTATCTGTGTGTTTGTGTGTATGTGAATGTGTGTCTTCGTGTGTATGTGTGTTTGTGTGTGTGTGTGTGTTTGAGCGCGTGTGTGTCTCTGTGTGTGTGTGTATGTGTGTGTGTTTGTGTGTGTCTGGGCGTCTCTGTCGGGCCGTCACATAGTCGCATCACTGCAGTGTGATGAAGTAGCGCTTCAAGCAAGCACTGCGTCCGTCGAATATACATGGTAACCTACGACGGCGACGATGAAGCGTAGCTAGCGATTGATAGCGTTTGATACTACACTAGCATTGCTGCCGTTGCCTAAGAGTGACCTTTCACCTTGGAATCGAACGGTAGAGTAACCTGCAACAACATCGACGGCAGCAGCAATAACGAGCGTCATAGAAGAAAACGCGAACGAAAACCAGATACGCTTAAGGGCTAACCTACCTATGAGATACGAAATGCAAAAATAAAAAAACAGAAAATAAAGAATACTTTTTTTTTTTTTAATTTCAGCATTGCTGTGATGTTTGATTTCCTTAAAACTTTTTTGCTATACAAAGTCTTTCAAGCGCGTTTTCAAGTTCAACTTTTTCTACGAACTCTCACTTTGGACAGTAAGATTCCAAGATTTAAAAAATTGGCGCTACAACCTCTAAATGCCGATTTTGGATAGGTTTTGTTTTTTAGTAAAAAATAGGTTTGTTGAGAGAAGAATATCCATGCAGTGGGAAAGAAAAACCATCTGTGGAATACATGTGCATTTAAAAAAAGCTAGAGGGTAATAGAATTTCTCTGATGTAATTTTACATAGGAATTATTAAACTTGAAAGGTTCGTCTTATATTTAGATAGATACATGAGACGAAAGGTTACGTTCGGTTAACAATGCAACTATGCGACTGACGGATAGCTTTTTGCAACGTAAAAGTTGTAGAGGTAACGATAAATTGATTCTGAGTTCATTTTATGTGAGTTATCAAATGACTGACTGAAAATGTTAAAATCGATCTAATCGCAGAAGTTGTCTTTCGCCACAAATTATAACCAGAATTCATGATAGATTTCGTGCAAAGAATTGGCCAGTCTGTCCCCCCCCGACGAAATTCATATTTGCGAAGCTAAGTCCGGTCGTCTGTGCTGGGTTTACGGCTCGCTATTTGCAGGTCAGTTACATAACACAGTATAGAACTCCATACTTTTTTCAATGATCTAGAAGTGGTCCTTGCTCCGTGACCTTTTCACGGCCTAAATCTCGCATGAACGAAGACATTTCAAAAGCAAACAAAAAAAAAAGAATGACAAAATGTATGAAGCGATAAAATTACACCAAGCATTTGAGTAAGCTACAGGCGATTTAATCAGAATGAAAAGGAAAGCTCTTATTAGAAAAACGATTGATTGTCACAAGATGGCCGCCCAAAGTTTTCTTCCTCTTTACGTTCGGATCAGCTCGCGCCAGTAACCAACGTGGCGTAACGCTGTCATTAAGCCGGCTTCGTAAAGTAGATATAATTTGAGTAGGTGGTTTCTCAACAAATAATCACACGCTTTATGTTTACCTTATTCTTTCTGTTCCGTTCTCTGTTCTTTTTTGTCTATTCCATTTATGTTTGATGGCTAGAATCCTTCAAGTCTATCGGATAGCCAAAAGACCTAGAAAGCATCACCAAATCAAGCGAATACACAGACTTTTTGCACACTTCTCAAAGACAAACTCCTCAACAAGTTGTTGTTTACATCTCTATGTGTATGACTTCGAATGCAGAACACTAAATCTACTAATAGCACATAAAAATGTATAAGTTGAATTCGTTTAGGGAGGAAAAAGTGACAAAAACGTTCAGATTCAATTTAAGCTTCTACGAATCCGAAACGAAGTGCTGGGAAGCTAGCACTATTTTCGTTAGTTCGCCAATTCACATCATTCATTCTCTGTTAAATCGACGTGGGTCAGCCCGAATGTCCCGTGTATCACATCTCAGTGGCACAGTAAAAGTCGTCATGTAAGTTTATTATCGGAGCTTGAATCTTCTATAGACATATACGAAAGTCTATGTAAATGTTTGACATCTATTTCGATAATAACAGGCATGTGCGCTGATGAAGTTCTTGCCTACCTGCCTGACTGGCTGGTGATGTGTTTAGACGAGCGCCCCACGATATAATAGTGGTTGCTACTATTGTCGGCCATTTTTCTGTTTTCCTTTTTGACGAACAATCCAGATGTTCATTGTCTGATTTATTGTGAGGCTCTCAGGCGGCTTTTTCTTGCACTTTTATATAAGTGTAATGTACGTTAGCTAGACTCGGACGTCTTATACGGCTTGCATGCTGGCTGATTTCGATATTTCGAGATACATAGAAAGCATTACAGCAGCAGCAGCAGCTAGTCAAGGTACTCTCTAGCACGGCTCAAACTTACGCCATTCAGAGCTTAAGCGGCCATTGGCCGGGCAAGCTCTTCTGTCCAGTGGGGCAGTGTCTGGTGGCATCGTTCTGCCGCATCTCAACTGTTGAGCAGCAGAAGTACAATAGTATCTATTGCACAATCCAGTCAATCCACTGTCTCAGCCTTTGACTGATCAGGTAAACGAGTAAAAGCTCATTTCGGTTCTGAATTCTTCAGAAGACGGAAAAAGTGTGTAGAAAAACAAATTGTGTAAGTGACTTCATTACACGACAAGAAAAGCCGAGCCATGACACAGCAGCTGGGGCTGGGCAAATGACGAGCGATGTATGACAGACCAATGAAATCGGCGACCGCTACGATTTGTCCACGTTGTTTCGTCGTATCAACGTTATTATTGTTGCTTGTGTAGTCTTTTGCTACTAAGAGCTAGTTGTATGGTAATACCTTAGTTTGGGGTGCCGCAGGCAAAGCCGCCGCTGCCGCCTCCAGACGGCTGAAGAACAATGAAGCGCTGCGATAAACCGCTGGCGTCAGTTTGTTGCTGCTCCTCCTGCCGCATTGTTTGAAGCTCAAAATGTCCTGAACAAATTCCGAGCGAAGAAATATAATAGAAAAATTAACTTTACAGGATCTGTGAAGTGCTGTCTTAATGGGGCCTTCGTGATGGGCGGTGCTAGGAGAAACAAAAGCCACTGTGTCCAGTATAAACATTAACACTAAGGTCGATAATAACCACTAAAAGTGCGGTTCCCATTGCGAGAATCTAAGAATAACAAGAGGGTCAAGAAGAACTCCGTGTAATGTAACAACAATAGAATCAAGGATAAGCCAAAAAGAGCGGATCAAACCGCACAAATATGATTTAGGCGATTAAACTGATAACAATTATATTCCGCAGTGGAAAAAAATTATGGACAATAAGGAAAATTTGCTCTCTACTAAATACATAGTTATTTTTTTCTACGAGATGGAAAAATGTTACCGTAACAACAAAATGAAAAGACATTTAGAATGTTATTTAGATTCGTTTATTACTTTCTATTCTTTCTTTACTTCAGCATTCCTTGAGAAAGGTGTTTGCTAATTATACTTGTCTATATCACAATGCTTTTTCTGTTTGTTTACGTGCCACTCACCTCATTTGGTGTTCACTAGGACCTCACTAGGTGCTAGGTCCACTGACAAGACTACATCGTTAAACTGTTTTCATTGGCTATTGAAACAAATCGTATTCATTTGAATCTTGCGCTTGAATTTGATATTTATATGTAGGTCCATAAATTATACTGCAACAGTTTGAGGTCCGATAGGACAGAGAGATGCGGCTGCTAGATGGAGCTCTAACCATATTCAATAGAGTACTGCTTGCCTGTGTGATACCGTTACTACACTTCATTGTATCGTCTGTCATCACTGAGTACGGCCATAAGTTTTGTGTCTGTATACGTTAATCCGCTGATTCGAGCGGGCAAACGTCAAAATGCAGATTGAGCCTTTATACAATCCTTGTAGACCCGTAGTCTCCGAAGGGGTGACCTGAAGCACGAGATCCTTATGGTTCCGTTTATCTTCTTTTGATATCCATCACAACTGGACAAATCGCACATTATCCAAATGTTTGCATTTGCTAAACAGCCATCAGTGTACAATCTGTCCAAGTCCTCTTTGGTTATTCGCGCTCGATTTAGTTTCCAAGGCGTTTGTTGACTCGCTGCGCTTTGCTTCTCTTTGCAATAACGAGCACTAGCTCCATCGATGACGATATAACAGCAGCTGGGTAACGACGTCAAAATGGTGGTATATAGCACCGGTTGAAACAGCTGGCGAGGCGGCATCGCCTGGGGGTCAGACTAATGGGTTGTTTTTGCCGAAACGTGTCCTTGTCTACATATTAAATGTGAACTGTGTTTGAACTACGCATCGTTCGCAAGGGGGCTTAGCCATAGACATGTATATCCCGTATCGGTAGGTGTGCCTATATATCGATAGCGATATAATGATTGGCGATCCGCTGGTCATTGCAAGAGCGGATCCGTTCAGGCAGATATTCGATTAGCTAATTATGGACGATACACAACGCAAAGTGCATATGTATTGTTACATGTGGTAATATTTAGGTATACTTAAATATGGTATATGTGTTGGGGTCAGTGTGGCATTATAGATAGGCACGTTCCCGAAATGCAGAGTCATTGTCTTGGTCTAATCCTTATGCTTACGTACAGAATAAATGGACGATCATTCATTGTTGCATTGTTTTGCATCGAACAACAAATCAAGTATATCTTATCTTATACGTCTTTCTATTCTCACCAAGTGTTTGTCTTGATTATGAAGGATAGTCTACTCTACGTACTGCCACTACGTCTGTACCCGTGGCATTATCTTTCTTTCTGTCTTTTTTTCCATAAGTACTCTGCTTATACCACAGTCGGACACCTTACAGTTAGCTCGGCGTTACCCTCACTGAACTTCGCTACTTCCCGTTTGGTGGGATAAAATTCTCTAACCCGTTGTTGCGAAACCCACTTTTTTCAGGGCCACGTACTCAGCCTACGTATCTCTATATGTAATAGTCCCGAATGCTTACTCGCTGACGTCTTTTGTTCATACAACGAATTGTGTACAACGAACGTAGCTAGCTTGCACTTCGCAAAATCTTAACAATTGGCCAGAGAAAACGGAATGCGGGTTACTAACTACTTGCAAGTTCTAGAAAGAAAGACATATTTACGTATAGATTATGGAAAGATGAAAATACGGTCCAAAACACTGATCGTCAATATATAGCTCAAATGAGTACTGACATGAAGTCATTCTCCAAAAGAGACGCAATTTTTACTTGTGATTGCAAAGATATCAGCATTACTATTTCGATGAACTCAACCAGAGGGTGCGAAGAGAGGCTATAGGCAAATGGATATTTTTGCATCCGGTCAGAATCCGCCAATTTGTATCCGGAAAGAGTAACGATAGGTCCTAATTGACGGACTATGCAAGGCGAACAGGCATATGATTGTAAAATATGTAGACACCTTTTACAATCGACTTTGCCATCTTGATGGTGTCGATAAGCCAAATCTCGTATATGTTTGTAAATGTATGTAACAGAGCTGATCAATAAGATTGCTTATAGTAGTAGTAGTAGTAGTAGTCACGTGTTGTTCTAATAATGGTATGAACATTTAACTAAATTGATAACAAACTTTAACAAACATTTATTGATATGTTTTTTCTTATTTTATTAGTAAGAGAATCTCGATTATCGGTACTCATACTGCCGTAAACGGTGACGCAGTCTTTCTGGCAAACCCAATGGCAGCGTTCGTTCAAAGAAGCATCATCTAATGGAGCTGGCATCGCCATTTGCTACTCTACAGAATAAAGCCAAACTTCGTTACATTTTACAGTCTTCTCTTTTTGCGACCCAATCATCTTCCCATTATGCACAATTCCGAATCAATGAAGTTTGCTTCAATTCAAGTTAACCAACTTTACTCAATGCTATGCAGTCTTTCCGTCTTCCACCCCGCTATACGATGTGTGTTCATATGTCCTTCTATCCAGCAGTTCTGCTTCGTCAACCGAAGCTCTTCGCTTCTCGTATTCCGTTGACGCCTGTACCAATGAGCAGCAGCAGCAGCGGCAGCAGCAACGTCTATTTGGATTACGAGGCCAATTGCGAGCCAGAAAGATTCGTCGAACGCGTCTCGCATTTTCGTGTTGTGTCTATGATTACCTACGGCTGAATCATAGGTCGGACCATCATTGCCGTCGTCGCTACCATCATCCCCGCGGAAAATAGAATATGCAGCAGCAACAGCACAGACGTGAATACGAAAAAGAGTAGCGAGAGTTACAAAAGACCAAGACGAGACGCCAGACACCCGAGGATACATAACCGTAGTGGTCGTGTTAATATTAGCATATAAAGAATCGCGCGATTGCCATGACACTGCTACGCCGCCACCGCCGCTGCATGCTCTGAACGAGGCCCTTATTTCGGCGGAATGATGATGGTGACGTCATTTTGGCGCCAAAATTCAAGGCTTCGATGGGTCTGACTAGCAGCCTGGCAGCCGAGGGATAGAAGGGGACGCGGTGCGACGATATCTCTGGTAACTGTCGCAACAACATTAGGCACAGTAGCAGAAGTAATATGACTAATAGGAGGGGAATACCAGATGAAGAGAAGGAGGCGTAGGGATGGACAAATCAGACAAGAAATTTTCATTTTTTCTTATTTGCATTATTGCTTCGTTTAACGTTTTTAGTTGTTGCTGCTGCTGCTGCTGCAACGGAGCTCAGCGAAAAGCAATAGAGAGAGTGCAGTATTATTCCATTATCTATAACTGCAGAAGCAGCAGTTGACTGTATCGCGCTCCGTGTGGTGGTAAACACTTATTGATTCTTGATATCCTATATTGCTGCTCTCTGGCTACCGCTGCTGCTGACCTAATATACGCGCCGAATCTCGCTTCCGTCAAATGTATCTCACGATGTCCGACCTCTAAATAGTACTGCTGTCGGCAAATCTGCTCTCCACAGGCCACTATCGAGCCCTCCATAAGGTACCCTATGACCACCAGCGTCGTGCCTGCGGCGGCACAAACGGCTTCAAGCGGCATCGCTTGAAAAATCAGTTGAATAATGAATATAGACGATTGGTACGCATTCAATAACAACAACAGGACGACCAGGCACGTTTTTGTTGCCAAGTCTGCTTGCGTGTACAACAAACTAGATATCATATCTTGAAATAACATTCGACGCAGCCAATCGCAGTAAGATGCCACTATCATTTTTGTATTCAGTCTATCGTTGCGTAAAACATGAAAACCTATGGCTAAAACATACCTTAAGATTGAACACACAAGAACAAGCTACACTAAAGTCACGTATATGTTGGATGTCATACTGAAAGATGGGCTTTGCCGCGTGGCGAGACTGATGCGATCTGCTTAAGCTCCATGTATATCTTTGTCGCGATACTAAAGTTGAAAGCTTACGATTCGTTGTATTTTGTTATCTTGATAAGAAAGTACGCTGTCTGCCGTAAGTACTGGACTTATTCAACGATACTAATGCTATTGATATACAGACAAGTTAATGTACATATCTCTAAGACATGTATAGTTGGGTTTGAAGTTAATGAAGCATAACTGACGTGCCAGGGTGATGCCTGTCAAGAATATCTCTGACTCCGAGGCTGGATTAGATAATCACCAGACCAAATGGTGACCAAATGGGCTCGAACCAATATGTTTACATTTCCTTTTATCGACAATAAGTTCTTAACTAGCTGGCCTGATGATATTTTTTTCAAAACTATTAGATAAATAGATATAATTAATATACGTTAAAGGTACGAGTCCAACAAGCTGATGACATTCATCATCGAAGCATTGTAGTCGCGGGTGGAGGTAGCCCGTGGTTGCTGCTAACTTCGAGTGACCTGCACAGGAGACTCGGCAGGCGACTCAACCTCGTTGTTAATTAATCAAGTTGATTATCAATCACGGAACAACAAGGACAACACGAACAGCCATAGCTCCTCTACATGTAGCTACATTTAAACGAGTCGTATGGACAGGTGCTCTAGTCTAAACGTTAAGTGTTCGGAGAGACGTCTGCTTTGTATTAATACGTGTTTGATTCAATGTTTCTTTTTCCCCGCTTTGGTGCTTCCAGGAGCAATCTGACAATCGCTCTTCTGGAAATAAAGGATTCCATCACAGCCATTGATATCGGCATAGTCGCCGCTAGGGTGTTACAGTGGCATGGCCAACTGGAGGTTACTGATAAATCTGTGCAAGCAACAAACAGGACCAATGACGACCGTCGGGACCTTCAGAACCGCCCGTGCAACAAGAACTGTGCACAAGAAAGTGATAGGCAAACATACCTTTTTGATGCTCTATATTTTTATACAAGTCCGTTTGTAATAATAAAGATGAAACACAGTCTGGCACAACAAAAAATATATGAGATTGCCATGTTCGATGTTAATTAGTTGTTGACAAGTCGAGTATGTGTCGGTATTCGTTAGATATTAGTTCATCGGTGGTGTGCATGTTCAGTGTGTTAGCACATCCATGCATCCAATAGGTCAATGAGAAAGCAAATCTATAACAAAAAGAGCAGAAAACGACGGTTAAACGATGTACAGCGTTTTATGGTGATGAGCGGTCCAGCGGACGACGACGAAAGCCGAAGAGCGCAATTTATACGGAATGGCAGAGAAAACGAGGCAAACAGCATCGGAGCCATTGGAGAAAAGTTGCGCAGTGAAGGTGTTTGTTAGTGTAGCTTGTTGTTATTGATATCTGCCGCACCTCTCGCTACGGTCATTGCGTCCCAAAATCATTGAAACTACGGAACA
Source organism: Varroa destructor (assembly GCF_002443255.2). Classification (NCBI taxonomy): domain Eukaryota; kingdom Metazoa; phylum Arthropoda; class Arachnida; order Mesostigmata; family Varroidae; genus Varroa; species Varroa destructor. The sequence continues at coordinate 23,298,443 of NW_019211455.1, read as the reverse complement.
GCCATCGCGGCCTCAATCGTGTTAGCTCTCTACAGGGATCCATCGTTCGAACAGCATCTGACACAGTGTAAATGCTTTTTCTTGTTCTTCTTTTTTATCTTTCTTCATCGCAGTCATCGATGGCGCTGGGGTTACAAATTATATATACTGCACATATATTACAGTGAACTGGTATCAAAACCGCCCCCGCTGTCGACTACTTGTGCTCGCTTTGCCAGGAAAGGTCAAATGAAAATGCAGCGAGTCTGAACACATACGTCACCACCACTACTGCTGCTGTTAATCGAGACGACGACGACGACGGGAGGCGTCATGGACTCGAATTACCGGCGCGGCATGTGAGGAACGCGCCTTTGCCTGCCTCACCGTTCCCGCCATTGATGTTACTGTAGCCCGTTATGTAGCTTACCTACATACGAACACTGACTAACACGAACAACTTACTGGCATCGTCACCCGTACCAAGAAACTGAAAAAAACCAAGTCGTTGCTGCTTCGTCCGAACCACCGGTCCTGTACGGGCAGACATAGAGGCTCCTCTGCCGACTGATTGATTATTGACGTCGAGAGCGGTTACTCGGCTTGATTCGTTGTGTAGTTTGGTCAGCTACGTCGCGACGGCGACGGCGGCGGCGGCATTGCTGTCGTAACTGGACGATATAAGTAACAGGGGGTTGTACATTAGATTCTTGAGATATACATATACATAGCGACACAACTAAGCCGGAGCCGAGAAACACACGCGTGCATATATATCGTACTTAAAACAGAAAAGCAACGGTTAATAACACTAAAGGCTTAATCTTGAATATAGGTGCGGTCCGGATAAATACATGCAGAAAACTGTCGAGCTCAGACGAGATCGCGCTGAAAGCTGTTTAGTTTTGTCGTTTGTTACGGCAATAAATGTGCCAATTTTTCTATACCTTGAAGAAGTTTTAAGTCCGGAAATGCTGTTGAGCATAGTTCCGTCAGAGGGCCAGCTGGCTCTCAGCCCGCGTTCGATCTCGGACCATAACGTGTTCTTAAGATTAGCAGACATATACGTTACCCACTAAACTGTTGAATTTAGACCATCTCAACTGACTCTAACTTTTCTAGGTAAATACGTTACTGATGCATTATCACGGTGCCATAGAACCATAATTATTCTTGTATGTGTATGAACGTTTGCGTGTGTGGAGTCACGTCGGTTACCTTAATCGAGCAGTAATAAACCAAATGTGTGTATCCAAATCGATTGTTCACTATTTGCAACGTACCGATACGGAGAAATGTTGACTATGAAGAGATACCCTACGACTTTCAATGAGAAAAATTGGCAAAATCTATGATAAACGACCCAAAGCCCAAAGAAAACACAACAAGCAAGCTCCCGAGAATCAAACTAAAAATCGTCTTTCCTGGATAAAACCAAGCTCCTCCTTTCGATAGCTATAACCCTGATGAGAGTCGACACAAGAACCGATTTTCAGCCGGAGCATCAGGACAATACTTGCATAGGATTAGTACGGTCAAGCTGTTCACGTAAGTTCAACCCATTTTGCTCTTGCTACAGTTACCACTACCTCAATATGATCTTCACTAATCGTAACATTTTTTTGCGTAATAATCCTCGTGCATCCACATTGTATTGTTATTATTAGCGTTCATGTTTTTATTGTCTCGTTTTTGTAGCAGTTTCTATCGTTGTCACAGAGGCGCCCACTGCTCACAGACTTGTCGGCGCTGTTCTTAGTATTTCTATTAGGGTCACTATCAACTTTCCCAGCAGCGGACGCCGCAACGGCAGTAGCTTCGACGTCATCGTCATTGGCAATTGTTGATAATAGAGAACTTTTTACGAGCTTGATCCACGCTTCATTGAAGTTTGCCTTCAGTGCCGCGTAGTGCAGCGTACCTATAATGTGACTGCTATGCTGTCATTTGCCTTTTTGGCTGTCGAGACTTACTTGCTTTTCGACACTTGCTCCCTTGCGACCGACGTCACAAGACGCAGAGTGCGTGCCTGCCTGCCTGCCTGCCTGCCTGCCTGCCTACCCATCTGCCCGCCAACTATTGGGATCGAAGGTAGCGACGGCGGCGGAATTGTACTGACGATGCCAGTCGTCGCAGTCGGTATCAGGAATCGCAGCAACATGTCCTGTATAGTATTTTGCTTTCCTTCCCTTCTAGCTTCATGTACACTATCTAACTGCCTACAATGGGTGTGATGAAGTCAGCGGTTTGCCGGTGCAGATACAGAAATCGGCCCCGTCGACCAGCTGACTCCATCGGTTTGATGCTAATGGCCCCACTGTCAATTACCTCAGTATCACTATGCTGCTAATTGGAAGTGCTATGGATAATTGCACAAACACTACGGCTACGACTGGTAGCGATAGCAGCGTCCACCCGTACCCCCAAACACAAATACAACTTAAGGCACAAACACACAGTCTGCGAAAATGAATCTACTTATGACTATATATAGCTGCTTGTATCGCCATTGCAACTACTAGCGCCGTCGCGACAACTACATGTACAGTGTGTTTCGGCATGGCTGCGTGCAACTGTGTACACGTGTACTTCTTCGTAGCGCGGTCGAGTAGTCGCTCTGGACGCTACATCGGAGTAACAGGCGTCATATGCTACCACTGACAGTAAATAAATATATAGAGCCGATTGGGAAAAGGGCACGGTGCGTCCTTGCTGCAACAATGATGATACAGATCATTTTAATATCAATAAACGCAGTCAAGGAGGACTTCGACTATGGGTGCAGATTGTTATACCCATTATCTAATATGTTTGATGTTGGCAAATTGCATTGTTGTCATATAGGCCAGAAATCTGCTTCAAGTTCCGCCGACAAAATACTAATGATCAAATATCTCATGTATCGTGAATAGATTCAAGCTAGCTCTCACTGATAAATTCGTCTCATCGACGTTTTCTAAAGCTTGCTAGGCCGAATATTGATGTATTACAAAATTCCTTGATCTTTTTCCTTCACATTTTTCCGTATAATTCATTACATAAATCTCGGAGCTCTTTAGTCACCGTGTTTCAGCGATGCTTCTGTAAGGAAATTGTTTGTCGAACATCTTGGGCATCAGCGTGGTGATCCTAGTACATGTATATTTTCCCATAGCTATAAATCAAATTACTGAATTTTTGTTTTTTGATTTCCGATGGGTAACAAACAGGTCTACAAAGTCAATGCGTCCCCACGGAACGTGTAGGTTGAATATTATTGATGCGCCTGGGTCGCATACTGTCAAGCAGGAATACGAGCAGATGTATGATATCGTTGATCGTAAATACCTCAATTCCTCATGAGGTACCTGTTTATAAGGTGCTTACTACGTAGCTTACTAAAACGACGCGTCTATTCAGTGAACCTGAAAAATCAATCGATTTCAGTGTCATTATGCAATATAGCCGACACATACGACAGTTAATAGCCGTATTTGCCATGCTGTACCATATATATGTATATTCACAGAGAGAGAGAGAGAGAGAGAGAGAGAGAGAGAGAGAGAGAGGGAGGGAGGGGGAGAGAGAGTCTCATTTGTGTGCGACACTTTTTTTTATTGTCAAGAAAAACTAAGAGTTAGACCGAACTTCAGAGAAATTATTTTATCTAAAACAGTTGTCACTTGTCTATGAAAAATATTAAACAAGTACAAAATAGATTATATTAAGTATAAATTTATGAATGCATTATCATATGCTCCGCTCCAAGGACACACATGGTGCATCTACTTCAGTCAAACAACGTCCTACGGATGAAAACACTAGCCATAATATATGTATCGATTAAAAATATCCATGCACTAAGGATGTCTGCAACAACTAGTAATGGGAGTTTTGCAAAAGCAAACAAGCATCTGATTTACAGACGGAAGCCAACACGAAAAAGTTTAATGTACCTTATTAGAAAAGCAATTGTTATTGCCTTTTTTCGCAGACCAACTTAACTATGAAACGTATCGCATCCTATGCAACGATGATGAATTCTAAGTTGGGGCTCATTTTCAGCTCTAGGCCAAACAAAGGAATACGAATTTCACTTAGAAGTAATCTAAGATAATGGTTACCTTTATTTCATTGAACCGAGGAATACTTTTATTGGGATCGTCAGATCTTTTCGTTCATGGAACACAATATCCTGTCTGAAGGTACGATGTTGACACGGCAAACGTCAACGTGTTGCCCGGCAAATGGAAGCGTGTGCAATGCCGATCCATATAGTTCTATTCAACGTGGTATAGCAGCCAGTATGAGTAGACACAATGCCAACAAGAAGTATTCATTTCGATGCAAAGCTCTCTTGCCTCACGATATTCATTATTATTAGGTTGTTTTTGTTCATTAAGGAATGTTTAAACACGACGACGCTTATATTTTACACGTTCAAGCGTAAGTATGCAGTACGTATTATAAGACACCGTAATACCTGCGGAAATATCGGCTCTAGGAGCTTTCTTGCCAGACAATAACGTATAAACCATCGCTATAGTAGTCTGCAACTATAGTGCACGAGGTCTTCGTGCAACAGCATATGGTAACACATAAAAAGATCCTTTTCTTTTGGTTTCCAGTTATGGTCTAGTTATGTCTGTCTAACTAGGAAAGCTGGGTGATAAAAATTCTCCTGGTCAAATCTACCACTTCCATTATGAGCTGAGGCTGTACACACGGTGTATAGATCCTGCAGCAACGATATTCCCAGCTACATATTGAACTAGAAGTGTTATCTCGCAACCTCAGATATAATCAGCGGAATATCTGCCGTTCCGAGTTGAAGTTACGAAGAGGCTAGGACAAGGGGTAGGAAGAACGCGGGTCAGCTTCCATTACGTCTTTTTTAGCCGTACCAATGTTACCGCCCGCCATTTTTTGCTCCATTCATGACTGTTGCTGCTGTGGCGCGACAACCACTCCACTATTGCCGTCAAATACCTCTACATATTACTGTGCTTGCAGGACAGCGAATTGCGTAACAGGAAATCTACTATTGTTCTGCCCCCTGGCGATGTCTGCTATTGCTGCTGTTGTGCTTGTAAACCGTAAAAACTATTCTTCATTAAACTCAACGATGAAATGGGCAGTTTCCCTGTGGTGTGATCTCGTTCTCACACGAGTGTGAAGAGATGTTTCATTTGTTACACTTAAAAACGGACGTGTCTCAGGCCGAAGGATTTATTGTCCTGTCAAAGCTGCTTACATAGTAGTAGCAGTACTGGTGCGGGTCCCTAACATGTGGGGCAAAATCCTCTAAGGGGACATTCTAGTGAGGCTAAGTGTTTGACTGTATTTTATGCAATAACTCTTTAAATGTTGATACAATTGACATTACACACGAAAAAACTATCTGTTATTTTTTTTCCAAAATTTATTGGTGAATAGCTTCAACGGTGCTGAGTGCTTTCAGGCTCTTAAGCAGCATTATTTTCGTGATCCTCATTGCCTGTGCACTAAATGCACAGCATTAGTATAAACTGCAGTGGGCGTACGGTGCAGCGGAAACAAAAGCTAATGTTTTCATTTTTTTTTTAGAAAATTGTTTAATCTATGAATTTAAATTTAATTTTTTTTAACACACTCACAACAATTTTCTACAATAGCCGTGTTTATACGCAGTATTAGTGTTACTATTCAGCGCAGAGGTTAAAGTTATGGTCTTCCGCTATGATCGGAAACCCGATCGTAGTTTGTTCGGGAGACTTTTCTCGGCCCTGTACGAAACAGTGATCTTGGAACGAGATTAGCTCGAAGCGCAGATATCACCCTTCAGCCTCACAGCCGCAAGCGAGCATTTATCATCACTGCGTATTGCTGCGGCTGACCGCAGAGAGTACATCCGGCATCCAGTGTACTGATGGTGAAAATAGCTTTTCAATCAGCCTCGGTCGTCCATTGCAATCGAGAACTCGGCCATAAGAACAATAGCAGCTTAAGCACAGTGGGTTGCACTCTACCAGTTATGGTAATAAGAGTAATGAAAAAGTGACGCTAAAAGTTGCTCAAACACTAGCCTGACTTTTACCAGAGAAGAGACTTCTAGGAGATTCGTCAACGTTCTTGCATACGACTAGTCGAACTGCCTACATATGTAACTAGCCCGCAGGCCACTGGCCAGCCGGTTTCTCTTAGGACGTCATAACAGGCCAGGCGACTGGTCTCGACCGGTCGCCTAGGGCTAGGTAGGTTTAGCGAGGCGGCAGTATGATTAAATGTCGCAACGAGCCTAGCAGCTGCAAAGCTGCTACAATCATGTGAATTGTTACGCGTCAAAATTGTTAAGCGGCAAGCTATGCTGAAGAGCTCTGAATAGCGAGTTCGTGTTTCGCGCAGTCGAATGGCAATGGTTTAGTGCTGTTACCACTGCCGCCACCTCCCGAGAGGGCGCCGCAACTGCCGCCGTAAAGGTCGTGCGCACAGTTGATCGTCCGTTAGTCTCGAGTGGGGTCGTACTACGGGCCGCGAATCAATGACTGACAAGAGTACTCAGTCACAATTTTTTTTCAGAATAGAAGACGTCGTATCCGACAAGACCCGGATCTAGTATGCAGTCGTTGCTATTGCAGCTGCCGATGTTTCTGCAGAGAATATGTGACTCATTACTAGAATGTTTCTGAGTGTGTCTGCAAACATAGGTATTCCATTGACTCTGCTGGTCCTTGCTCTATTCTCGTGTGAACTATGTTTACCTTGTCATACTAAGCCGTTAGCTAGAGTTGTACTAGGCTGGATGCGGCAGACCGGTGTCGTGTAAAGTAGAAAGAGCCGGGCGTGATGACGCGCTACAACGACGTTGTTTGCTTTGGTAAATTTTGGCCATCAGCTATAGCGTCAAATGGTCATAATCAAAGCGCTTTTGCAGGAAGTCACTGATAGTCATTGAGCTTGATGAGTGTACCAATCAAGGCGTCGAACGAACAGATGTTTAAAAAACAGCCGTGTACCTTAGAGAGGGTTAGTTAGTAGTACCTATTCACATGGAGTTAAATAGGTAATGCAGTATGTGCAATTGTTTACATTCTTGACTTACTTAATTGAAAACGTTGGTAGCTTTAATAACTAAACGAATGTATAATATGATATAATACAGCAGTGTTTAACAAACCCATTCGAACTGGTCACCTTTTTATGACATGACATGATAAGATAGCTTCTGTCATACAACATATTACTGATAGACAACTTGGTAGATTTAGACCTGGCTTTACAAAAAAAAAAAAAAAAAAAAAATAGCTTTTCACAAGACCCAGCGAAGTCGTTTGTATTAGAGTATAGTATACTTGTATTCTCGCGCTCCAGAGCGAACATATGGTTGAGGGAACGCCGCCGACATGTAAGAGAACTATGCAAAACAGCCACCCTGTTAGACTGTGCGCGTCATAACTGCACAGCTAGATTTATTTTTATTTAAGGATGAAAATCTTGCCCCCACAGATTTTTTTTTATCACTGCCAATAACAACAATGGTAATAACAATAATAATGGTAGTAGTAGTAGTAGTAGTAATAATAATAATAGCAAATCTTCAGTAAAGCATTGTCTTGTTGTCGCCGGAAACCGATCGCCAGAAGTGTGACACCATAAAGGACACCCACTATGCATATATGTATGTGACTACTAGTACTATTATATTTACTCGGAAGGTCAACGGAACACTTCCTATGTGCATCTAGCATTAAAATAGGTCCGATTAAAATAGGTCCAGTTTGTACCACTCTGCAGCTGCGATGTTACCTGCTCAGACAGCACTGTTGTTTGCCATTCGCGATATTTATTCAGCGATCTTCAACAAACCACTTTTCATTCTTACAATATGAAGTCCATATACTTACCTGGTGGCCTCGATCACAGCGCAGCATCATACCCCCATTCACAGATGCTATATATTTATGATTTCAAGGCAAAATTCACGGTCGGCTTCGTGTTGACATTCCACTGAAGGTTTCGGAGTTTGGGCAGGGCGTCTAATTAAATGACCCACGTTAATTGAGTCGGTCCTTAATTAACGTAAAACAGCGTAAACGCGTTGATCGAAACCAGCGGCCAGTGTTGAGTGGATACTACCAGCTTTAGCCGCGCGTATGAGGGGTAGATATCCTCAATGGCTTCATCTAATAGCGCGAAAGAAAATTGCAATGAAGATGTTACTAATATAAACTACACCAGCTACGCCGATTGATTGTGGTCTGAATTAAAACCTTTTCCCTAGAAATAATAATCCCATTTTAAAATATTGATATTTCGAAATAGGATTGTCCCCGAAGCCGGCGCCCATGTAATGGTGATACTTTGTCAGATCGGGTGGACTATGCGGCCGAAAACTTCACCCGGCCGCAACCAGATGGCGCCACATGTACTATCTTCTATGAGCCTATTTGAATTCTTGCTTATATCAATAAAGAAAATGTTGAATTTCAGATTATCGTACCAAAATTTAGAAACCGACATTGAATTTGTGGGTAAGTTGAATAGGAATACTATTCTCAATTTTACGGCTTTAGCTGAGGCTCTGAGTATATTCGAGTCAACGTATTCATTTAGTATGTCAAGAAAATGATATACTTTAATGTTGCTATTGTTCGCTCGAATACGGGTTGTATAACGTATATAAAAGTGTAAAATCGAGCTAACTATGACAATTATTAACGTATATGAATGTCATTACTGTGTTGAGATGGCACTGTTATATAAACAGTCCGTAACAAGCATATGAGAAATCCATTGCATGAGAGGTCTTAAATCCAGCGATAATCTGACAAAATAACTTGGAAAAATTTGCCATACACGCACTACAAGTTATAGGTTAAAGTTTTCCGCGCAAAACAAATTAGCTTTTATCATGATATATGCTGATACGGTCCAAATTATAACGGCGAACTTTAGTAAGCTTTATAAGACATAGTTTATATTCTAGCACAAAGAGGGCTCATTAGCATTATAAGTTGTTAATGATACGCAAAAAAAAATTGTCCCAAGCTCATTCGCACGGAAACTCTTTAATATAAATCAAGTTATTTGAGGACTAGCACTACCATTAGCGTTATAATCGCCTTTTTCCTTTCGTACAAATTATGTTCATTAATGTTCATATGTCACTTTAGCATTGCTTTTGGTAACTGCAACAATCTTGTAGATAATCGTCCCATTCCGATACATTTTTCAAACGTCTGTTTCGAGGTACGTAAATATCCAAATGAATTTCGGGTCGATCAAAGTCATTATTCGGTGTGACCCAGTCATTTGAGTTCAACTAGATCAGAGAACCGTACAGATCAACTTTATTAGCCTGAATATCGTTTTCCAGCCTATCAATCTAGTACTGGGTCTCCCGCTGCACCCATTTCGCGGTTCAAATGTTAAGTCAATGGTAGTAGCAGCAGCAGCACCAGAATATACAAAAGCATTACCCCGATTAGTTGCAAATATGATCGTTTGCACTTGTGTTACTGGTACAAAACAAGCGAACGCCTAATGACCAGAGTCAATGTTTGAAAATATCTCACTGCCTTTTGGGCTGAACAGATACTCTGTAGCTTGACATCGGATTCTCTCCCACTTGAGAGAAATTAACTAGTTTACGTAATAAACAGAACCCGGATCTGTTTTTAAATCGTGAACCTGACGGCTGGTTGGGTTTCGCCGAAGAAGACTCTTCGCTGAGTGCTCAGGAGGCGGCCCATAAGCTTAATGGCTTCGTATCTATTCAATATATAATAGCTCTTGCCCGCTATTGAAGATACTGATGTTAAAAAGATCGCGCAGTCTAAATCTAGTCAGATTAAACCTTTTTTCTGTCGCTGTATCCGAGCAGCGAATATTCAAAACTATCTAAAGATTCGATAGGATCCGTTACGCTAAAAGAAATCGTATGTGACCAACAGAATATCTTCTCATTACATAATTCAAAGGAAGTCTTTTAACTGTCCTCGAGATTAGTTAGATGCTTCAAATGCACGAAGCCATTGTTGGTGGTAGTATACGGTAGTGAGTTACACTGCTACTGCGCCGGGAACTGATTAGAGCCCTCACTATTCTGTCCGAAGGCCTAGTATTACAACAGATCCTGAGGTGCCTGTTAATTGAGCTATTCTAGTGGATTAGCAAAACAGCTAGAGATTGTCTGAAATCAATATATAGCATATATTTTGGATTTATCTAGCTTTTTATGCCTATACAAGAACTATAACGCATATTATTAAAGTTTATATATAGACGGTCTTCCTATATGTAATATGGGAGCATAATTTTGTCGTACCCGATCCCTTTGAGCTTCCGACTTTGTTTTTGTGTTGTTCCGTTTGAATAGTGAATATATAATAGATATTGTGGGTTTTTGGGGCGAGACACCAGTAACTGGCGCGTTGCCTATAAACGGCTCGCTGTGATAATTCGTACGCGATTAATAATGGTAGAGTTGAGTTAACAACTTACCGACAACACGCGGTACAATGTGACACTTCAAGTTCGAACGTGTGCGCACGCCTCATGGTCGTTCTGAAACGCTGGTCAGCGTTTGTAGATGGGAAATCGCATCGCACGTTATATCATGTTATACAGTCTTCTGTGCTCCATCAACAGAAACAGTTTCCCATAGTAAGCATTATTTTAGTTGAAGTCACCCCCACCCTTGTCCTGAAATATGCATACACCTGCACACAACAGGACACAATAACGCAGGCAGCGAATTACCACCACTGGTGCCCCCTTCTTAAAAAAACTCCAGACAAACGGATAGAAAGGCGTTTGCCATTGTGAACTGTAGAAGACATCTATGTTTGTGTGTTGTGATGAGCTCTGTTATCTTGCAATCAAGTTATAATGGTATTGCGCTTATGGAGGGTGGAAACTTTTCACCTTGAATGATTGTCTGCGTAAGAGGTAGTGCGTAGCTCAGAAATAGTAAGTACAATATGTTGGAATACTAGCAACACTGGTTGTGAATGATAACCTGATGGCCATTCTGTCGACGGCACTCTGGTGGTAGCCGTAAGTGACGACGGTGTTCTGACAGTGACAGCGGCGGTAACAACTTCGGCGTAACAACTCAACACAGCATGATCACCTTCAACCAGCCGCGACCAGAGCGTAAACATAGCAACTTCATTGTGTGTTACACTTGTCGTTATTGGAAGAGCTGTGATCGGCCGTAGCCGGTTCCTGGGAGTGGGGACGACTGGCGCTGCAGTGAACACTCCAGCGACGGCCCTGAACAACGAGCACGCACGTCAGCGAGCACACAAAATGGCGAAGGGAACATTACACGATACGAAACAAAATCAAATGGCCTCTAACAGCCCGCTGATACCCATGGCACCACCTTCAACACAATTCTATCAAACTGCATTTCTGTTCGATGGTGGCAATGGCAACAACCGGTAGTATAACAACTCAATCGGTGTAGGTAATAAATTCAAACTGCTCAGATCCACTTGCGCCATTCGCACAGTCGGTGTCGGGCGGAGTGGCTGTGAGAGCCGGTTAGAAAGCTCGTCTCGTCTCGTCTGTTATATCATACATCTGTGGGTGTGCGAAAAGTTACTGAAGAACATATATACATATATGTGTGTGTAACGTAAGTGATATGAGTAATATTGTTATCTGAGAGGGTTCACGACATAGATGGACGGAAGGGCACTTATGCGACGAGGAACTCGGTAGCATCATCAGGCGTCGTTATTATCATTATCGACGACGTCTTCGCGGATGACAACGACAGGAAACGAAAACGCGAGCGAGGGAGGGAGGAAAGGATTGCTCTAAGCTGTAAACAGCAGCTACCCAGTTTACTGTCGTCAGGTTTTACAACGTCACGGTACAGTGATGAGATTCAAATGCGATGGCGCCTGCGGTCAAGGACGAAACCTACTATTGCTGTTGCTCCTGAGTTGAAAATGTCGTTCTCAGGCATAGGGCAAAATTCTCCTTCTTTTTTTCATTATCGCTCGGTGATCTGGTGAGACAGCATCAGCAGATGCATGAGGACGACTCGCTAAAACGAGCAGCGGCAGTAGCGGTAGCTGTAGTTACAGATAGTGGACTATGAAGGAAAAATAGCAATGCGCAAACAGACACATGTGCATGCTTATACAACGGATATATATAGAGGGGAAAAAAAATGAATGGTCATAGTAAAAAAAGGCCGAGTTTGGAAGCTCACGTTTTCTATACGTAGTACTGTTAGACGTTATCGGCTTATTCGGATCTGTGTATTGTACCATGACTATGAAACCGACGTTACTAAGGGTCGAGTTACGGGAGTTGGTTGGCAAAGTTACGGGAAATGTAGCCATGGAGTGGTCGGCAGCGATCGCATAGAAAGGCGCGTGACCTTTCAGCAGAGGTACCGTTTCGGACCGGCAATTACATTCGGCGAGAATAACATTATGGTATCGCTGATCGCAGTCAATTGTCAGTCAGCTCAAAAGCATGACCTGCAAGGAACCAGGCTCTATCACTGAGTTACCGATTCCACTGCTGCTTGTAACCGTCCGGTTGGGCAAAACTTTTTTAGATACACATTACCATTGTAGCTTGTTTGAGACAACCCCTCGGTCGGTCCATCTGACTTTTGGTTGGTCTAACCAATCTGTCGATAAGCGTGACCCTATTGCTGCCGCTCGTCCTGCCGTTGTTACCAACATCGCTAACGACGCCGCCGCCGCCGCCGCCGCCGCCGCTGATGCCAATCATCATTTTCAGCGAGTGGGAGGGCAGACAACACCGCACTCCCTGTTAAAAAAAATACAGCTTCCTTTATTACGACATTCGAATATGTCGTATTTCATCGACGCTATATCTAACCATACGTTACATCGCATCACATTTGAAAAAAGCCTATTCACTACAACCGCCGGCGCTGTTGCTACAGGCGGTGCGAGTGTTCCCACCTCTCATTTCTCGTTCCCGTCGCTCACTTTCTGCCGTAGCGTTAGTTGATCTAGGCAAAAAACGGACGGCAAAACTGGCCGATTTTCCCGTGGTGCCCCTGACATGTCTTCAGTTTGCTGAGATAACGTCACTGATGTTGCTTAGATGTGTGTGTACTTTTGCCTAGTTAAAGTATCTATAAGTTTAAAATTGATATAAGGTAATGTAACTTGAAAAAAAAAAAGAAAAACACGAACAAATGAAAATTTTACGCGGTGATTCTGCTAGTCGCAGATCGCTATTGGCCCGTTCTTGTTGTACGGGATAATCGTTTCACAAAAAAGGTCGACGGAACGTTTTGGCCAGCATATGGGGTCTAAATCACGATAATGTAGACGATGAATTAATTCAGTATATGAAATAAATGATGGAAAAAGTACTAAGAGATTCTAGTGTTTTTTTTTTTTTTGTAATTTTGATAGTTGCTTAAGATACAGATATCAACAACAATAGTTCATTTATTGCTTTTTTTACTCTTGCAAGGCAAATCGTGTCGATCGTCAGCTATCAATTTTATTGAAAATTTCGTTACGCTGCTTTTTGCAGTACTTTCAACCAGTCTGGACTACAGTTATTATTTGTGTGTGTGTGTGTGTGTTTTTGAATAGTTTTTCTAGCCAATGCGAATTTAATTCTAATTGATACCCATACAAACGATTAAAAACTGTTCGTCCTGTTAAAGATAAAAAAAAATCAGGCAGCTAATCAACGATGACAGTTAGCTTTGCTTCATTGAGGGGACTCGACGAAATAAAACTAATTGTCGTTTGTTTGTAGTGCGATATCATCTAAACACTGAAAGGCTCGTAGCGTCGATGAACAGATTGAAAACAAGATCCTCATCGTCATCGAGTGATTTCAAGCGTGAAGCGCATCATACGCCTATAGCCGCACCCGAAATCTTTCGTGGCAACGCCTTTTGTGTATTATCAAGCATTATTTTAGTAAGAGCACGAAGCAAAATACGTGTTCGTAGCGGAAAAACGGCATTACAAAATAATCCCCGTCGCCAGCTATGGAACACAGCAAACCTAAGCCCATGGATCACGTAACGAAACGTTAACGATCATGAAGTTATCAATTATACGACGCTTTACCATTATTATTTGGTCGATTGACAATACAACTTAATACGAATGACGCGTTTATCTTGCAAACTTTCGTCGCTATATTCTGTCAGGCTTTGCCTTCCCCTAAAATCGTTAACATCTACGAACGCAGCCAGTCAGTTACTCGCTGAGATCGTACAACTTCCGTAGATGAAACTTGCTAGATTAACTAAAAGCAATAACCAATCGACTAAGCCAGCCGAATATTCCAATTGTCTCATGTTATTTCAGCTGCAGCCCGTCGCGATAGTCGTACCTATCGGACGAATGGTGTCCGCAACCCAACGTGTGCCGTGGGTTCTGTCATTGCGATGTGTCGTTGAATTTTGTTCGTTATAGTACTGTGCATTTGTTGTCAAGCTTCGATCGAGTAAATGGTTCTCCGTAGTGATTGGTCACTTCGTCGGGTCGTTGAGTCGGAGCTGTTGATCTGTTCGTTCGCACCCGCGACGCGCCTCGTAGCCGCAGGCCATAGCTGTTGTTAGGATTGCTATACGGGATTGCTAACCGGCAGGCGTCATTCCATCCATACGCCCGGCTGGCCCGAAGCCGTTTACTTATGCCACAGCAACTGCACTCGGCGCTGTGGTCATCGCTACCGCTGCCGCTATTGTTGTTATTACTGCATTGTCTGCGTCGTTGTCGGAAATCTGTGGTGGCACCTCGGGCAACAGGAACTCTTCCGGCGATCGCTAGCTGACTGTCTGTCCGTCCGCGGCGGCGGTCCTCGTGATTGCTGATTAGCGCCTCCTGTAGTGTGGCCGTTGCGCACTTGAGGCTGTCCTGCTGTGGCTTTCTCCGATCTATCCCTGTCGATAAATGTCGGCTTGTACTGGCACTGTTACTAAAGCGATATGTGGTCACGGGCATCTGTTTCTCTGTCGGTCTAACAGCGACAGCAGCCCAAAAACGGTGGGTAAACGTTTGTCAACTTGCACCCCGCTCTTGACTTCGCCCGACGTTTGGCCGCTGTTAGTGTGTAGTCGTTGTCGTCAGACGGACGCAGTCCCGACCGGCAGCCGCGCTTGTCCGTGGCCTCGTCTCCGACGTAACAACTTCACTATTCGCCGTAGCTCACACGTGGGTTGGCGTTATTTACGCGCATCCAACAGGAAGGCAGCAGCATAAGACGCTGCAGACAAGTGGAGACGATGTTACGATGCCACTACGGTCTTCATTCATGAAACCAACACCAACTACAGCCACAACATTCGCTTGTACACACTTGCAGATGTACATGTGTATACATCTACTCACAGTTATAACTGAGTTGAGTCGAAGCAGACGCCATCACCCGACGTTTGTTGGCCAGATACGAAATGAGAGATGGCCGGAGATTAGAACAGCGCTAGCTTTTGCAGTAATATTAGTAGGTATTCATGGTCGACGATCATAGACCGCTGACGCTCAAAGCGGCCGGCCAAAATCGAGTGATGATCGTGCCAGCAAGAATAGACTAGCAAACGTTGCCGCTGTTGCAACCAAGCTAATAACATCGCCAATAAACGAAAAGTATCAGAATGACGAAGGAAAAATTTTTCACCCTTTGCTATCATAGATACCGAAAAGGCCACAGGTAACATTGGAGTCAGAGTGGAGCAGATTTATAGTTTACCATTGGTCTTACAGTAGAGTTAATGATGAACAAGTGGGTGGGTGGGTGGTTGGGTGGGTGGGTGGGCGGAATAGTATATGGCATTACTCCTGACGAGACAAATGAGTAAACTAAAACATAATGCGTACACTGTTTGGTGCTATGGGTTGTATTGTATTATGCACTAACCGCAGATGCCGCTAGCAGACACTTTAGCGAAGCTCTCAACACAATCGAAGTTCGGTACAAAAAAGATTATTTATATTTTAAGTTACTCTGCTGCGATTTACATCGACTTTAAATGCTTCGAGGCATTACAGGCCGAGTATGTCCGTTATGCTCTATCGAGTGGTGCCCCAAATCGCTATATGTCTGAGTGGTGCGGGTGGACCCCAACGTATCCGTTTCGCGTATGACGTCTACAATCGTATCTTACTCGTCGTCCGTCTGATTAAGCTAATACACTTATGCTCGAACTCTTGCTTTTATTGCTCCTGCTGCAGTTGATTTCTTCATTGGCGTCATAACCGTTATTTTAATCTTCGCTGTTACAACTACAATCAGTACCGAAATCGTCTGCAATATAGAAGACCTGTATCGGCAGCTTAGCGGCATTACCGGCGCCGTCAGTCGCCGTATCTCTGGCCTCGAATCAACTTAAGAGCGAAGTTTAATCGTTTGTCATTGACTTAGAAAGGAACGCAGTGGATAAAATATTAACAGGTAACAACGGCTTTATGCTTTTATCATCACGGCTAGTTATGCTTCGTGGGATGCTATAGTCCATTTATGCAGTAATGGAAATTAAAGCGAAACGTTAAAGTACGCGAAGTGCTAAATAAGCGTTTCTGAAGCACCGCGATCAAGGCCAGACATCCACCCCAAAAGCCGTTTAGTCCAGGGCCATCACGAGCGGCATCCGTTGCAAGGGATTCGAAAAAAAAATTCACGCGCGTACGATCAATGAAATGAAATGAAAAAAGTTCGGTATAAAAGTATATATACAGTATAGCATTATACTGTGTAATCTAGCTTTTAGCTGGGTTTTTGCGAAGTCAGCAATGTCTTTTGTTCCCCGGCCGAATCGTAAGAAAAAAAACAAGCATGCGATACGTATCTCTTCCGAGTATCGTTTTGGACCATGGTTATATAACCTATATAATTAGTGTTCTCCAGTCGTCTGCTGTCTTATTGTATCGCGGCGCTAAATTCTTGTTCTAGTTGCTCCTCCCGTCCTGTGGAATCCAAAAGGTCAGGATCGGCGAGCGCCCAAACACCCGCAATATCAATGCCGCTGGCTGACTATCATCGTCTGTAGCTGTGGTAGCCTGCTGTTCTTGTGACCTAACAACTTAGCAGGAATCAACTTTCCGAGAATCATCACTATTGATCGTAATTCGTTGTTTTGCGATAACGATCCCGTTTGCTCGCCGCCCGTGTGCGTTCGTTTCCTAGTTAATATCGTCAACAGGCGAAAGAAGCCTACGAGAGGGCTATGGTGTTTCTGGAAGAAGAAGAAAAATAATAAAAAAACAAAAAATTACTGACTGGTTTTCGTTATACAGCCAGTAAAATTAAGTCGCAGTCACCACAGCCAGCCCCAGCTGTGTTCCTGCCACTGTCGACGTAGACCTTGGCTTTCTTGTGTTTGCCAGTTGCGGGCTCACGCGCTCCCTCCATCGAAAGAGGTGAATATTGTCGCCCTTCCTAAGTATGGATCTCTCTTCATTTCGATCAGTTTTTTCTCCGGGCGCTCTGTATTTTTCTCCATCATATGGGCACCCTCTTGTTTTTGTCCTCTTCTATTCGAAGCGAAAGGCTCATTTTAACCGCGCGAACTATCACCATGGCCGCCAGCTAGCACAGCTTTTCGTGAGCTCTTCCTGGATCGTCGTAGGAAACTCAGTTTTTTTATGCAAATGAACGACTGGGCCCAGCAGCAGCAGCAGCAGCAGCCAGAAAAGAAAAAAGATAGTCCCAGAGAACACCGATTATGGCAGCCACTACCGTTCGTCCATAGAAATTTACTCACCATCCGTCACTGTCTCATCGATGCTGGTATGCGCTATACAAGAGCGCGCTGGTGCTAGAGGTGCTGCTTATAGGTGCAGCCCCTCCCACCATCCAACCACCGACCCTGGCTACACCTGGATGATTGGTAAATGACCCCCTTCTTCCAATACTACTACTACTTTTGTCCGCCATTACTATTAGAAGTCGTAGCCATTGCTTCACAGCCCTCTCTTCTCTCTAAATGTGCATGTATACGTACATACCTCTCCTTCCTTTTTTCTCCTCTTCTAAAGGCGTTGCCTTTGCAAACCTAATCCTCTGCCACCCAGTTTAGCTTGCAGCAACAACAACAGTAACTGCTGTAATCGCGGAAGTGGCGGCGACGTAGTTAAAGCTTTGGCGATCCGAGCCAGGGAATCCGTGAAAGGCCGATCGACAAGTTGCGTAGCTTCTTTTTCTTTTTCTCTTTTAATTCCTGTTCATTGCTCCCTGACGGATTGAACGCGAAATAAAGCCATTCTTAACTTATAGCTCCAGCGTAAACGGGAAAAAAAATATTGCCAGAGAGAGAGCGGGGGAACGAGGTAAGAGAAGTTTAAGCTGCACACTAACTTGACAGCATTTGTAGCTGCAGTGGCGGCTGCAACGGTGGCGGCGGCGGCGGTGGCGCTAGCCACGCGCGCGTCGTGACTTGTAAAAAAACAAAACGATGATGAAGACACCACGAAGACGCAAACAAGTCATTGTTGTAATAATAATAATAGTATCCTCGCGATGGCGCATTTGCTATGTGTTTGCCTAATAAAGTTAACAACATGCGAATCAAATTCTGGAACAAACATGTTTATTTCATGCTAAAGGTCGACCGCCTGATGCGGTGCTAACGTTAATCTTAAAACACACACATATATATACATTATTGTATGTATTATATATATTATAGTTTATAGTCGGAAAAAAGCAACAATGGTCTTCATCGTAGATATAAGTCAGTAGTTTTTCAGTCTTTGTATGACTGGTTATACTTGTAGCGTTGAGCATAGCGTTTAGCCGACGACAGTAATTATGATGGTAGTTATGACAAAATAACAAATTAATAAGGATGACCATGACGACAGTGGTGACCTGTTTGGCCAGTGCTACTTGGCCAACTCGTCACGGGAAGCTGTGCCTTACCTAGGTAGAAATCGATCATAGGTCGCAAAATCGCTATTGTTAACGTTGCAGCAGTTCTCATTTCCCATCGTTATTGTTATCTTGCACTATCGAAATGCTTCGCTAATTCGACCCTGATTCCAGTATACGGCGGAGCTATGGGTTTAATAATGGGGAAATTGAAAGGGGGATCAGATAGAACTAAAACAGCCGTAACGGCAACGACGGTAGTAGCTAGAATACGAAATCGGACCTGTCAGTCGCCAAACGAGATCAGCGTCTATAGCAGGAAGCTGACCACCCATTCTCGCGGTGGACACAGCCTCATGAATGTATAACACCTCTAGTACGTCAACTTGTGCATGTCTTCTACGTATGGGCCCAAGCACTCGAAGAACTTCAAATATACATCACATTTGTTCACTTGACTGTTTGTTAATACGGTATCGCAATAAATAATAACAAAAATATCCAATAGATATTTTCCAGCGATCCGGTAGGTAGTCTCGATTTGCCCCCCTTGTTTATAATACATATACCTATTTGAACAGAAACAGAACATCCCCCCGTAGCCCGACTAAAGTAACAAACGCTATATGTGCCGTGTCATACAGCTGCATGTTTCAGGGGGCCGGGGGGAGAATATTACCAGCCTCCTTCGCTTGACACGTTCCCATCTCTGTTATACGCGTGTAAATAGCGGTTTCGAAATAACCCGGTGTGAATGATGTATGAATATATTTGTGAGACTCAACCTCGTAATGAAAACTATATTAAAGTCGGCAAAACAGCTGTCGTTGTTTCCGATAGACAAATTGGACGAAAAGTAAACGATCAGAAATGCAAAACTGAAATTCCGAACTACTACTGAAACTAGTAAGCAACATTAAACTGTATTTAAATGAAGATAGATGAGATTAGAAAAAGATAAAGAAAGAAGAAATCTATTTTGGATTAGGTTCGCACTGACTGAGATCGTTTTGGTCGACCGAAGCTGTTGAACGTTATGCCGCAGCCTAACATGATACGACAAAAACTAAGGCAAAGACAAAGAGTTGTCATCTTGTTATCACTGCTGTTGTGGAATTGCTTCTGTTCAAAGTAATCGAGTTTCTGCACTAGAAAGATGCGCCCCTTAACGAGGGCCCCCCTGCGCATAATTGAGATGGTGGATGGGCGGGTGGGTGTCGGCGGCGGCGGCGGTGGTGATTGCGCGGAATGATGGCAAAGACAGGTAAAAAAATTTCATCTCTTCCACTATAGCAGCGGCTGCCATTGCTGTTATTGTGCATTTTGTTCATGGCGGTAACGACGTCGTTGATGTGGATGGCTAGGGCACGGGGCTGAGCACGGCTAACAACAAAATGGACCGACACGTAGAGTTCCATCAAATCAGCCCATCATCAGCATCACCATCTGTACTGCGCATAAAATGGCTCCAATGAGCCTGTTTCAGGAAAAACGGCAGACATTTTAGGCTAGAACATATGTAATTTTGGTTGGTTTTTTCTAGCAGAAGAGCAGTGCTTCGCTCAAATTTTGGTAACAAATAAATATACGATGTGTTCGTGCTCACTCGCTGCGACTCTGTTCCCTGTGTCAGCCAAATTTTTATTCCACTTCACTAGAAACTGGATTCGGCAAAAGGCGAAAAAGAGCAGATATTTAAAAATGAACTTTTCTCTTGAGCTTGAACTCGATAATTTCGTCCGCCGCAGCACAACGAGGTTACAAGGGGGTGTCAGAGGAGAGGCAAAGAATCTCGAACTAAACAACCGGAAAGGAAGTGTTAAGGCAAACTAAACGTATTTCTATTATTCTATATTACATGCAAATAATGAATGTGGAAAATAATTAGGAGGCGACGAATCAGCGGCGCTCTATGAGGGGTCACAGAGCGAAATAATCTTCACTTCGAGGAAATATTTAGAAGGGCTTGAATGAAGCTTAAGATCAATCTGGAACTCGTGAGAATGAGCGTGGACAATATTAAATGCAGGCAGTCGAATATGTATTCGCTATACGTGTTTCTGAAATGTGATGAGTTGGGCGTCTTTAAAGTGAAGTCTCTCTGATTGCGCAGTAAACGATCCCCGCGTCCACAGACATGTCGACGCATTACGTCGAACAAAAAGCCCACTCAATCACCCGTTGAAGTTACCCACAGGAACTTGTTGAAAGCCTTCCACGCGACACGCATCTGCGCAGCTTATGTGAAGTAAAAACAACATCACAATATATGCGCATATATTTTAATAAGCCTTTAATTGTGGTGGTGACAATCACTGACAATGTTACAGGATTATACTAGCTAGCATCTAGGGATGTGTTTAATTTAGCGTTCGTAAAGGCCACAAATGTAAAGAAAAACTAGCGGAAACGTCACCATGGAATTCTTATTAATTTTATTATTTTTAAATTAATAATAACAATTAATGATAGGCACAGGTACTATTTAACACACGCCGTTGGAACATATGTGCCTCCCGTTACTTCTTAATCTAATTAAATTTAATTCTTAAATAAAAGAATAAACCTAATAGTAATTAAATATTACGCTCCTTTCTAGTCCAACTATTGTTCAAAACGATTTCCAATGCGGCACCATTCTATAAGCTACTGTGTATATCCAATGTGTGTGTTGGAACAGAAGAAATTGAAATCTTCCCTATCAATATATTCCAGTTTGTATGTAATGATCTTTAAGAGCCGTCGCTCACAGATACTATTTCGTGAGTAGCTTGGCGCGGAGCGATGATCTTTGAACGCTTGCTATTGTTAATCTACAGTTGTCGTCATGGCGTCAGAAAGGACAATAGCAGTCTCATCATCATTTTAACACTCTTCAAGCGAGCGCGTGAGCGGCATTTTTGCAATTTTGTCGTCCGTGTCGACCATACAGGCTGCGAAGATATTACTGCTCTCCTATATTATTGTTGTACGATCGCGTTCTAGTCGCTACGGGCTGTAGAAGCCGCTTTGTTGGCCAGCAAATATGTCGGAGTGCCTACATTGGTTCGGAACGGGATAACAGATGCGGTAGAGGAAAACTTCTGCCAAGTCAGTTATATGTAACACCTGCAATACAACACGCAGGGCAAAGTTCAATCAGTCTAATAGTAGATCTATTTAAAAGCAGAATACCGATGTTAGTAAACTTTAGAGTATTTCGATTAAAAGCTTCTATCATAGACGGAGCGTTTAGCAAAAGGTTTATGTAACGATAGTACAACACAAGGGAGTCCTTATTCCTCTTTTGCATATCCGTGATATTGGTATTGGTTTTGTTTCCTATAGTAACTATAATCGAAGTCGTTGCTTCACAGACCCTCTCAATGGGTAACCGGTTTCGCTACCTCGTACTGTGTACCATAGTTGCACGTACAAACGAACCAGAACGATTTTGAACGTCACATAGCTTCACGCAAACGTTCCTAGTGATCTGTAAAGCAGTCATTTGGCTATGATAATATGTGGAACCCATACAGCTGCACGAACTTTCATCCATGTTTACAACAGTTAACATGCGTTACGTTTGTCCGTATAATAGTCGAGGAGCTTCAATATTCAATGGCTGTGTTATCATTCTACTTAATTTTAGGGTTCTTTGTCGAAGATCATTCAGTCCGCGGCTCGAGTCGACGCTCTCGCTGTTACTATCAAGAAATCTGTCACAACAAGCGTTTTTATCGCCGTTTTACACTGCCGCGTAAATACTTTCAAACAGGTTATGTTACATCTGTTCAAATAAATATCGCCTTGGTTAATATCAGCGGCTGGAGCAGATAAACTATTCCAAACGGACGCAGACGGTACTTTCTAGTCAATGTTCTGTTGGTACTTTGTCAAGCTACATCGATAGTTTGTATCGTCACGTCCAGGGCGTGCCCAGCGGATATTGCATGCACACGGTCATCGAAAAAACGAAACCCCAACAACAACAGCTACGGCAATTGCAGTAGCGACGACAACACACGAAATACAGAAACATACCATTGTGACTATCGTCTGCTGCAGGAGCACCACTATATTTCAATCACAGCCAGTTCAATTACAACCGTATCGATCCGAACCTTAAAGGGCAATATTTTCCATTTATCACTACCTCCTCTTTTCATATCGTCCATCTAGCAGTCACACCGAGTTATTCGATGCTAATGATGAGTCGTACCCTGCCTGAGATGGGATGACAGAGCCATCAGTAAAGCACGCTAAAGTTAGTTAGCAGGCTGATCCTAGGCGG
Organism: Varroa destructor; assembly: GCF_002443255.2. NCBI lineage: Eukaryota > Metazoa > Arthropoda > Arachnida > Mesostigmata > Varroidae > Varroa > Varroa destructor. The sequence goes on along the minus strand of NW_019211455.1, from coordinate 23,275,393 downwards.
TGGCTTGTCTGGCAGAAAGTCCTCGATGACCTATCCAACAGACTCGGCTTTGCCTGGGACTGCACATTAGTTCAGCTGGTAGACGCCTATACTGAACTGTTACCGGACACAAAGATAATGATGACTGTCGTCAGCATTATCAGTAATATCGTCATGAACAGCGGCAACATGAGCTTGACTTGTTTTCACTGCTTCTTTCGGAAGTTCATAACGTCCGAAATGTCTGCAAGCGCGTCTGCTACCGCTCCTACCATTGTTGTTCAAGATGACCGGCTGCGGGAAACGTTGCAAAACCATTTCGGAAAGGTCAGGTTGGTCTGCTCAGTTGATGCCATGACTACCGCTGCCGCCAGATCAAAATTAAAAGAATCGACCTAGCTCCTCCGGTTGCGATCGCTAGTGGCGTAGGTAGTTGCACGATAAACAAGGCTCGTCCGCTATTAATCCACGCGGACTGGCGCTGACCTTCGTTTTTTACCTATGATTTTTCCTAAGCCCAAAAATTCTTGATGAGTCGAAGTTTTGTCGGTGACGATTGTCTGCAAAATACAAGCGCACGCGCATGTGTGATTCGCGAATGGGGAACGAATCATACCGATGAAGGTACCTTTAGAGCCACTACCACGGACTGGCGTATTACTGTTAACATTGTAATAAACACATTACCGCTCATTGACGGCTGTATCTATATCATACGTTATATATTGATTCGTCGTATAAATTTACAGCCACTTGGTAAACGCTCTGGGGTATGATAAGTACATCGTACAGATAGCCGAAACGGTCAGTTTAGTTAATGGATCTCTTTCTTTGGTTCTTTTTAAAAGTAAACGATTCTTACTGTTATTTGAAATCTTTGATCAATGTCTGAAATCCGATTCAAAAGCCCATGTGCTTCTATGAGTGGCAAAATCTATATCATGCTCATGGAGATAAAGCACGGAAAGCTGTCGATTATCGTTCCTATTTGACTCATGATCACATACATGCTATTATTTTCATTTGTTCAACCATACGTACATATTTATTGTATATTCTCAAAAGCAAACTGTCTCAATTAACGCATAGGTGTTCAATACGATATTAGGATTAAAAAGATAGCTTTGGAAAAACATTAATAAATTTTTATTATTCAGTTATATACACGTGTATATATACACAGCGGCAAACCGAACTGGTCATTATTAGCATTAGGAAAAAAGCTTTTTATATAGCATATATATATACAAGGAAGAGTTGCACTTTAATCCCATAGGCCACCGTAAACTAAAAAGGCCAGGACGCACTAAAGCTCTGCGCAGAAAGCGCTGGTTAGAGGTTTACCCGTGCTGAGCAGACTATATGATATGCCACCTTGACAACTTTCTAGACGAAGGTAGTGTCCACATACGGATCCGTAAGGATCTGTATATGATAGGATTCCAGATAATTTGTTACCAAGGGGGGACTTCAAACGCGTTGCAGGTGCACTTACATGTATCCTCCTGAGCATTGCACTGTCAGAAGTGCAGGCCGATGTGTTTATTCTCAACTCCTGCTTTCAGTCAGCTGAAACATACCTTGGAGAGAACAAGGTCTCCCGCAAGAGGTTCCCTCTTCATTTACTCTAAATGATTCAGGGAACGTCGGACAGTTCGTATCAACTCACAAAATTAGTTAGCTTTTACGGGCACCAGCAGATATTCATTACGTTGCTCTGTTTCTGAATTCAGTGTACGTATCTCATTCATGCTGCACTATTGCCATGCCGATTTAACCCATTTTCTTCGGTTTTCATTTCAGCTCGTTTATCGTGCGCTAGAAGACCCTTAGATCCTGACTATACAAGCCTCTCATGCTTACGCCTATAGAGTAGCCTCAAAATAGACATACGGACACAAAAGTTTTGGACATTTCACTAATTTTTCACAGTATCAGATGAGAAAATGCCCACACGGAACTAGCACGAGTCCCGGTATTGAAATAAAGAAGAGTAAACAAAACTGAACATTCTCTGACATTATTTGATAGAATGCTCCGTTTACAGGACTGGCAGAGCTTGCTAAGACCCGGCTCGTCCATCGGCTGTCACAGAGCATAAATATTTTAGTCCTCGTTACTACTTCAATAAACTTTGACCTCACTTTGGCCTTGTTGTACCGATTTCGCTTCTTGGTGAAGCTGCAATATTCTCACGCACGCGTACATACCTAGCTTATACATGACTGGTAGATCTGTTGCAGTGGGAATCCTTTGACAGACGAAGTAACAACAAGAACGACAGCGACAGCAAAAATGAGAATCGAAATAATAATTATTATAACAGAGCGATAATTGTTATATTAATAAATTCAGGACCGGTGAAAACGTCGATACGGTAGAAGCAAAAATAACGGCCCAACTATCGGTGACACCATGAGAAAGTATATCGAAGGGCCTATCAGCGATGTCATAGCACTCGCTTGTCGAGAAAGCCAAAATTTCGTGATTCATTCTATTTTGTTATTCGAGACTGATAAATTTAAAAAGAAAAATGGCTGATCTGAAAATACGGTAAGGTACATGCGTTCACGTAGCGGCGCAGACACCCAAATAGAGATATATCGACGTGCATATTTAATATGTCCATAATGATACTTTAGATGCGCCATGTTGTCGTTATTGGCTTGCAGATACACTTCATTCCCTCACATCAATTGAGTAACAGTTACTCTCTCTTTCGAGAAGACATACCGTATATATATATATATATATATCTATCTTGAGTTTCAATACTTTTTTTTTATGATAGTGATAGTAAATAGATGATTGTTTAGCTTTTACCGGTAGTAATTCTAGCCACAACTATTGATGTACCACTAATGCGTAACGGTGATGTAGTAGGTCCTGTTTGGTAATAAGTTTTTACGTTGGTTTTTCATCTCTGCGATCCTTATCCTCGAAGTCATGCGAGCAGGGCTTCAATCACTCAACGGCAAAAACCAATCAAGTTGATGAATTTAGAATAGGTTTTCAGATCACCCCTATAGAAAGCCCCATTCAAAACTACTAGAAACTGGAGCGTAAATCCGGCATTGATTTCATTCTCCAGCATTTTCGTAATCATTGCTGGACTAATTTAGGGTACATATATACAATGAAATATAACCAGTAAGTATTCAAAATGTCGCTTCGCATCAATTTCCTTAGTCTTTATCAAGAGTAACTTACAGTTGAGCTTCTATGTATGCGGGGCATATTCTATCGGTTCTCGGACAGCAAAATCTGACTTCTGCCTCCTGTCTTCGATGGCCAGCCATTCACGATAATACTATCAAAAACTTTGTAGGATTCTATCTATAATGTAACCGTAGACTTAATGGACATAGAAGTATGATTCAAGCAAATGATTGCTTCTTGCGCAATAGAAATGTAACGACGAAGTAAGTTCCATCTCACTTCATAAACTTCGTGCACAAAAAGGTCAACCCTATGTTCTGCTGAATTTTTCGTGCGATAGGTAGCCACTTCTAAATACACTGTACAGTGTATCTTTAGCTTGAGCTGCTGACCATGTTGCCTGCTATTTACGGTAGCGGATCACTGGCAAAATCGAATTTATCTTTAGATCATCTTGAAAGTACGCTAAAAAAAAGTACTCTAAAGCTAACGCTTATAGTTGGAAACGTCTGAGGTCTGTAATTAATACTTATTTATAAATAAATGAATATTATAGCCTAAATGATCGATCGTATGCCGTTTATTATTCGTTGAATTGATAGCATGCCGACAGCAAAGGTAGTAATACTATGCAGGTGCCAGCGTTAACCTGCAACCACGTACAACTGCTGGTACTGTTAATTGTGCCGCCGCGCTGACTGGCTCGTTAAAGAATCGCGGCCTACTGTTAGGTTCCTTTCATTTTCACCCTATCATTACATCTGGACATCGTTGTATACCTATTTCCTTATTATCCCTCCCTCCTTTCCTCCGTCTCTCCCTACTCGTTTTTGGGAATCGTTCATCTACCATTACGCGCTGCCTAAAACCCACATCCGCCCATGCAGAGGTTACTGGTTATCATTCAGCCTGCTTTACGTTCGCTTGCTCAACTCTAACAGCATCTATGAACAGGGCACCTGCATACGACAGCATGTACCACAGCTAGGCTTGAGCTCAGCTAGCGGGCCAGTTAGGCCAGCCAACCAGGCCAGCAGTGTTTGCTAATAAGGAGGATTTTATCAGACAGAAATATACTCATATCTGCCATAGCACCTAGCCTTGTGCGTTCCTCTCTGTCGTATATATGTCCCGAACGCTGACAAACATGACTGGGAAGGAAGGGCATTAAGCGATATTTGAGGGCCTGTTGTAAGCCGACGGGCCGCTGACTTCAGCCGAGCACCATGCTGGCCAAATGGGATATTCATATTCTTACAAGTAGTACTTGAACGTTTGACTTGATAAACATATACATACGTACCGACACACTCATGATTGGATTGTACCGTTCGGTGTCGTTCTTCGGTTTAAAATACCTAACTACCCAACATCTCACAGCAAACAATAGCCAATTAAAACGTAATGGTGTACATGCTGACGCAGGCGCTGAGACAGGCGCCGGTACACATTCCGGTACATAACAGACACAAACATATCTATATATATATATATAGAAGGAGTAATTTATTTCCCAGAATCGAGAAATGAAGCTTGAGAAATGAGACCTTTCCGGTGTTTTCGTCGATATAATAATCTGATAACCTTCTAATGATAGTGACATTGAAACAGTACAGGTCCGTTTATTCTAAGTTTATCCGTAGTTTATAGTACAGTCCGATTATTCATCTAAGTAGCGGCGGCTCTTAACTCTCTGACTATAATAATAAAAAAAAAAACCAGGACAGTTCCTTGAGCATTACGACTCACTTGCGTCAGCAGTAGAATTTCTCTATTTGTACAAGTCACTGCATTTCAGTCAAACTCGAACGCGCACGTAAAATATTCATAGGCGAAATCGCTTATTTTTCTAATTTTTGCTAAATGTCGTATTTGACAATTTATCGTACTACAGTCTATAAGGCTAGCGTTTTTCTATCAGTCGCCTGTTAGCTACCTAAATACCTCGCGTTCTTTTTTTTTTATTGAAGACTCAAATCAACTATGATAAATTTTAAGTAAAAATTTCCTCAGCACATGTTAGAAAGCGGCTCGAAGAACAGCTTGCACAGCTGTGCACACAGGGGGTGCGGAAACACATTGAACGATCGAACAAAGACGAGCGGCTACCCTCAAACTGACGTTCAGTTTCCCCGATAGAGAAAAAAATATTGCTAAATAACAACTAGTTTTTCTAGTTTGCTGTACATCCTCCGCTGCATGCCCTGCCTGTGGTAATAATGTAATCGATGGTAAGTATGGCGATGGCAAAGCAAAACACCTGACAGCAGTTGAATAAGCATAGAAAGGAGCGGTAAATCGTATTCCTCGTCTCTTTTCTCTAATGCACCGAGATTATTTGAAGCAATTTTTTCACACCCAGACACTTTTCCTAACTATTATATATATATATATATATAGAAAATGATGGCTGGTATATGAGAAGAAGGCTCTATCTTACCCTGATTCGTGACCGGGAATTGAGCACTTTTCGACTGAGTAATTCTAGTGTTTTTGTAGATCAGGGGATTTCAGTTATATTGAAGCACAGCTCAAAGTGGCGTTTAGGCTGTAGTTCAAATATGTCTTCGACCTTGCATCGCAAGGCCGCAAGATGATTTTTTTAGAATACTAGAACCTCTCGTCAGATGCGCAATACCGAACATGTACGAACGAGCGTGACGTCTCGCGTCGACAAGGGTGTTTCTATCATCATGTCAGATACGTATTAGAAACACGACGCCTCTTTAATGGATCGATTTACAGTAATAGAGAAAAGCACATGCCGGAGAGCTGAACGCATACCTGTAGAATATTTGACCCATTTCTATATTCTGAACCAGTTGTAGTGGCATTCAGCGAAGGGATTTCATTCCTGCTACAACTTTCTCAGACAGGACTCTATACAGCGATCTGCCCAACATGACAAAAGAGGGTTACACATCGTCAGATGGCAGAAAATATGCTGGGTAAAATGAAGGCACAGTCCATCGCCACGTGTGCACACGTTTCCGTCCCGATTTGACTTAACACTGTCAACAAGGGGGGCGAAGCGGGAATAAAAGTGCCAAAAAATCAATGCTATTCTATCGGTTTGATTTAGAATACAACGATTGGAGTCGCAACATATATACTCGATGAGTCTATAGTTTTCGTTTGAAGCGCACATAATCACTCTACACCAGTCGTTTCCTGTTCCTCCATAGAGGCCAATTGGCTTCGCTGATTTACGGCTCCTTTTTGTGTCACCACAAGTGCTTGTCGCCGAATTTCAAACGTTTGATGGCTATATAGATGATGTATGTATATATATATGACGGACGGCAGCAGACCAGCGATTATTAACTATTGTCTAATGCCCTCAAACGAGATGAATCATTCTTTGGCCATTATATGGCTTCCGAAGCATCCAAGAGAAAATTCTGAACGGAACTCAATTGAAAGAAGCAAAAAAAAGGCACTTTTAATAATCCTGCTATTCTTAAGCACACATTAGTCTGTTTTCAAAATGAAATTACCTATGGCCTCGCTCATATAAACGCTATTTTTTTTTGGACTACTTTACCTCTTCAAGATGGCTATCTCATCTTTATACAACCTTAAAACGGACAATTTGCCATGTTTTATTCGTATTAAGTTAGGTGATATTTACGATTTAGCGGCAGTAGTAAGAGGATATCACGCGTTGACATGTTCCCGTTGTTTTAAACCGCAATCTCGCTCGTCCGTATTTATTTATCATTTTCTGTCATCCACTGAATGTACAGGGCTCCAACCTGATCCGGGTCGAAAATAGCAATCCTCGATCGTATAAATCCATTGAGGGCATCACTTTCGAAACCTAAACGCGACTATGTTATCACGCGCCTACCGATCATTGGTGCTTTTGAGCGTACGACCCCCTTGAGAGATGCTGAACACAGTTGAACCTACTTGATTGTTAACAGGCAGTACGCACTACCTAATAGTTACGGCTATAGTAGATCGTGTGCTGGTAGCTGAGATCAAGTTTTTGAGGAAATTCATTATACTGCATTACCGACCGCTCAACCTGTGTTTGACGCAAAAGAGCATATTATATGCTTCGTACTTGGCTAGCTGGACTACTTCTTGCTTAGGCTGAAACGTCATATATGATGTTCATATAGAGGATAATAAAGTATCCTAAATTAGCGACCTTTAGTTACGAACGAACAAAAAGCCGGTCTAGAGCAGGCTTGCTATATGAGATTTCTTTTCAAAACGGCCATACTTCGAAGACCTGCTGCCTTAGGGCGCCGTTGTCTTTGCAACAACGATCAAATTCTCCAATTCTACCTAGCCGTAAAATGATCTAGATAACACAGTACTGGTGAGAAAGCTTTTTACCAATGGATACCGTTATCTACCTGGCCTATCGACTGGGGATCCTGCCACTGGGACACACGGCCCTGCCCGCCAACGTGTGTGAAAACACACACAAACCAATGGCGCACATTTCGTTGTTAATGTTAGCTAATAGCGGTTGATGTAGGTGTATAGAGCCTCAAAAATACCTCTGCACATATGATGCGTATGAGACGCGTTCGTTGTTAGCTGATTGCTCTGTTCTATCCTAAATAAAAATAAAATCCAGGAGCACTCATCGACCCCGGTGGGACTATTCTATGACTGATGAGCCATTCATCTGTATGCTTAACAAGGCTCAATAAAGAACACATTCAGATTTGTTCTACTCAAAATTGCGTTCTGAGAACTGCAACCGTCGACCAACTTTCTTGATAGGACCGGCCGACAGACGCGGTTACAGCCATATTCCGAGAGCTATGTTTGCGCCATTTGTTTTGAGTGGCTAACCTATTTTATTAGCGAGAACTACATCCCTTAATACTTGGATGCGCGAGCTTTGTCTGCACAAATAGTATAACAAACAAAATTCAAATTCGTTTTATTATTTGGAGCTGGCGTGAGTTTCCACACAGTAAAGACTCCTGAAAACGTTCCATTAAGCAAAGGTTCAACTAAGGGTAGGCCGTCCAGCTTTCCATATAACGCTATTTATTTCGACCGGTACGGCGTTTAGCGACTAATATACGTGGGCCCTTATAGATATTCAATCGGTTTCGAAAATGGCATCGTTCTACACGTCTGAGACAATTGCGAGAGAGCTAAACTTCACGACGGGGTGATAGGTCTAATCTATCTAATTAAGTATTAATAAGTCTATCTAATTAAGCCGTCTCACCGTACATTTGTTTTTTCAGAACAGTTCCATATGCCAACACACCCCAAAGTGCAAAACGGGATGATCTGGCGCCGCCTAGCTTCAGATTCTTCACGCTAAGAGAAGATCGATAACGCACAAGTACAAGACCAAACGTTTGCCATCGAAAGTCGAGCCTTTCTTGTCCCTCGAGATGTGCATTATTCGTTGTCCTATTAACGAAGTACCGATTCACTGTCTGCCGTGTCCACTTCATGACAAACCTTGACGTGGTAAATGAATCACACATTTTGCCTAAAATTGCAATGCACCAGTAAGTAGATTTGCTTAACCGAATGGCCTCCATATTGATCTAATAGGAGGAGAGCTCAAGGCTCAGATTCATTTTTATGGAAAACTGTTTTTTGTTAGGTCCTATTAGATAAATCTGCAATAAAGTCAATGATAAGCCGTTCTGCTCTGGAAGACAAGGTGACGTAGCTTTCACAACTATATCGTACTCGATATTTAAGTAATTCGTTGATTCGAGATTACTCAAGCCTAGCTCATTTCAACGCATATTTAGAATTATTTGTACTTTATTGATCCCTGCGTAAAAGCGATTGATATATTGTCTCGGTAATGCTCAGATCGAAAAATAAAACCGTATCTCTATGCGTGGAGTCAAATTTTCGACCCTTTTCTTATTTGTGCTAACATATTGGGGCCACGAATTAAATGGCCGACGTCCCTTTGCGTTTCATCGAAACAGACGTCGCCATTTATACTTGAAGTCAGATAGACCAGGCCTCATTTGAGAGACGATCTTCACAGAGGATGGATTCTACGGACAGTCGGTTATCAACAACTTACCAATCTAACTGTAGCAGATATGCAGTATAAAGTGAAAATCTTTGTTGACACTGCCTTAGACGTTTTGTTTGCACCCATTATTACAGTGGGTGCACGCTGCCACTAGTTTTATTAGCATGGTTAGGCAATGTCTTACTCGTAACGGCCAATAAGCAACCCATAGTGACAAAGAAAGTATAGTAGAAACCGTATCGATACGTCTGAATCGCATGCCTGGAAGTGGATTTGTTATATGGCTAAAGCTAACCGCCGTTTCGATTTTCTTTTTAGTACATTTCTTCAGCCAAACCGTAGCCCACTTAGCGTACCTACTACGTTCAACTGCCTATGTTTCAGCACAGAAAATAGTTAAATCATGATCAGCGTCAAAATGGCTGTGGCTTGACAAATCCTTTTTCTTTGTATCCACGACTTACTCTTAAGTATCTAATGGAACGTAGCGTTCAGAGGCCGGGCAGAACAAACAACACGTTCTTCTTTACGATTTCCGAATCGCAGCAAACTTACTTCGTTATTATTTTGTTTGCCTTGCTTATTATCAAATGTATGATAATCCAACACATAGTACAATCCACAACGGAACAAGTTTCAAGCGTTACTTCAGTCTGTCGTTAAAATAGGCTATTTCTATATATATTCAAAGCATCAGCGCCTTTCATTCAGAATAAAAAAAAAGTAGTACCACCATTACTACCCTTGAATCTATTGGTATTTGATAGACACGATTTAAATGCATCATTAATTTTTCTGGTTAATTTCGAGCTACATGCCCGGCTTTGCAGTGAACCGCTGGTATTTGGCAGACCCTTGGCCCTACTGGGTCCGGAAGGGGTTGTCCGCTTACAACCGACTAATTAGACAGGAACGAGTGTGCCAACGGTCAACAGTAATCGTGTAAACGTGTTCTATTCAAGCCGCATACCTTCTTGCCGCCACCCACGATTGGCCTCGTCTGTACTATTTCGAACGTCGCCAGCATCTACCGTAGAAAGGAAAAGAAGTCATTTTGCTGGGCACGCAGTTGGCCGCTCACTGGTAGCGGATTCATGCCTGCTAATTTTGTTTCACCATTGTCGAAACGGCCATCACAGTTTCCCGCAGCAACCGGCTCCACTCTATGACGCCATGCTACCGTGTAAGGAAGTTGGCAGCAGCGACTATGCAGATGACAGCAGAGACTGAACGCGTTGTTTACCGCAGATGGAAGGCTTCAGACTTTGTTGTAAAGTGGATTGGGGTACGGACGGACGGACGGACGGACGAGGGTAGTGGGGAGCGTAATTGATTGAGCCTGGTTAACGGACTAATGCAAAATTGTTATTGGCTAATTGACAATACTGTGCTAACTGAGTAGATGAACATCTCCGTTCGGATACGGTTATGCTATCACTTAAGTGCTGAACGCGAAGACAACGTAACAGAGAGCTTTGCTGAGCAGAAGACACTAATATGTTCCGCTCGTAGCTTACTTGTCTTTATCGAAGCAACGTACGCGGTACTAACCATAACAGTCCTATGATCACTTGACGCCCCATATGTGCCTCCATGCTGTCTCCAGGTGGAATTAAGCAGAAGAGGCAATCGTCTGAGAAGACAAATAAAAATTCTCTCAAGTGTACCCACATGCAGCTATACCTAGCTACATGAGCTACACAACTGTTTACTATGACTGCGATTATCTGACTGGCTTGCATGACGCTTGAAGCTTCGATACGAAGCGTGTGGGCGTAATTAGTCACGGATACATCTTTCTCATAAGCAAGCTTCATTTCGGCATGTTCATCATCCGAATTCGCTGCGCAATCGAAACTTTTCGATAAGAACCGCTTTTTGCCCCATTGCTGAACGGCCCTTTTAGAAGAAGTTAGACACATAGGTGATGGATTAAGACCATAAGAGTGATTTACTCTGTCTCAAGTATTTATTACATATACAAATGCCTATATAACAAAAAAAACCTAAAAAGTAACACTGACGATTTAGACTGCCACGTCATCATTGTCGTCGTCGTAATCACAATTAACAATAGCAGTCACAACGCTGATTTTCACTCGACCAGCAGATCTTCTAATCGTGATAGTTTAAAGTGGCTCCGCATAGGATAAATCGGATAGGAGCGTCCAGCAGAGAGTTGAGCAGTGTATCAGGTGCGCCTTTCTGTAGACATATGCGGTGGCCAGGTCATGCTATCGCGCAATCGGCACTTGTTCAGCCGTCGCCCATCCGAGTACCCCAACAACAAACGGACGACAGATCAACGAAGCACAGAGCTGACTAGAGTAGTCGGGGGGCGTCCCGCTCGCTGCTGTCAGGTGGTAGCTGAAGTAGCTTCTGTGTGGCCGTCAATGGCGGATGACCAACTAGAACGTGTAAGAGACCATATCAGCATGTTTGCTTATCCGTTGGCGTGCGTGTATGTGTACATACACGATTCAACGAGCCCGATCCAACTGCCTTACGAACTGCTTAAGGGAGGTCTCGTGTCAAAGGATGTCATTACTGTTTGTTACCAGATGATCTATTGTAAGGTACCAGTTGTAATTATTTTGTGTGTTACTCAATCTGAGGTGTGGTTTTTTTCTGATTAGAATAGTCCCGTGAAGCTAGAATCACAGTTACATACCGTTTTCCATGTTAGCACTTGTACCGACGGCCAGAATAGCCCGCTCCTGAAGAGTTCTATATCAGTATTTGTTATACTTAAAGGAGGCAGATTTGTACCCGCTGCATATGTTTTTATTTGTGTGTGAGCGTGTCCATGTGCTTAGTTATAGACAGTTCACAAAAGATTGCTTTTAGCCAATCAACGGATGGGCTACATCACAAGCACCATCAATGCCGGAACAGCTGTCCAGAGAATTGTGCGAACTGGCCTTAACCTATCCTAACTATTCTATTTCGCTTTACATAGCCTCTTTTAGATCGGTTTCCTTCTGTGACTGGAAGGATTAGCCCAGCATTCGACGACTGTCACAGCTCTTTTCACTCGATCAGCCCTGTGGTCACCGTTTACCCCCTGTTTCACAATACTCCGTAGAGTAGTATAATCGACCACCCCTAGAGAATCTCTGCGGACGTGCGCGACACACAATAACAGCAGTGGCGAACAGTCTCTCCCTCTTCATCGCTTTACTTAGGCAGTTCCTGGACCGGTCGGTATGCTGCCGGGGAGACCAAAACGAGCAGCTTTCCGCCATTTGCTGCTGATCAAGTACGCGGAACGGAACAACGAGATCGAATTGACGGACGGACGAACAAACTTTGTAGGTTCGACTTTGGCTTATTTGGCTCCGATATATGCGATTGACTTACCAGATAACGACTAGTTATCCCTGTACGGTTGCCTTTGTCCTGAAAGCGGGCAACCAGTGCGCACACATTGTTACTTAGCTCTTTTTAACCTAACTTAGTCGTTTCCTCTCCCACTGTCCCAGTAGTGTAGCTCGGGCACAGTGTGACACTGACTCCCGAGACACTGCCAGTTGCTGCCGTCCACTAGTTTAACCAAAGGGGTAAATCTACCTAGAAAACGAAATCTCCTATTCAACATGATCTAAGGACAGGCAAAAGGAGATCCCCCCCCCCCCCCCCCAAACAGCTAAAAGGAAAAAGAATCGCCAGCACAAATCGGCGCTAAGAACTGCTAGTTCAACTGAAATGGCAGAGCTTATCTCGGAGTGAAGAATCCTCAAAGTTAGAGGCTGTCAATAGCCGTTTGCGGCAAGAGGGACCGGTAAGGTCGAAAGGCTAAGTCGTCTATAGCGACTCGGTGGGGAGAAAGTCCACTAAGAGATTCAACTTGCTATATATTTTTACGGATGAGCGCAAGAAACTGGGATCAGAATATACCAACCTTGTATATGTTTTTTTTTTTTTTTTTTTTAATCATATACAGCGTGGTTTGTAGCGCACAGATTCGTAGAGTCCCGCGGTTGTTTACATTATTTGACCTGATCAACTAGTTAGCAAGTTACATGTGAACAAGTTCCGTTAGCGGCTGCAACAACAATATTTATTTACTCCGAATAACTAAGCGTACTCGTAAACAGACGAAGAGAACTATCTGATTCGCCGTGCTCGTACAAAACGTTACTTCATTTATACGCTGTGCAGAGTTCAATGCTGGCAAGGCTGAACGTCTGCGCAACTATACAAACGGAATTAAATATTGTTTGTGTATTTTAACGAACATTGTACTGCATACACAGGTGTCAGGCAGAGAAAAATGAGCGCAGACGACAAGAGACTTACCCGCTTTCAATTCCTGCTTTACCTTAACAGATCTATCTAGCATCAAATACCAGATGTTTCAGACCATTTTGGGAAGCGCCGTTCGTCGCATTACAGCTGCCTTTAACTACCCCGGGCAAAATATCGCCTCGGCTTTCATGTGTCTAGCACGTTATATATAGCGTTCAGGTTTCGTAACCGACGACGCATCCGCCGGCGCACCATCATCGAGGCTTTGTTTTTCCCGGTGACAGCTTCAGTATGAAGTTCATTACTGCCGACGTTCTTAGCCCGATTTCTGCCAGGAGAAAGAAAAGGCAAGGCCGTTACCACAAAAAGACGCCAACGTATCGATGTGTCGTGCGTGCACGTAACGAATGTCAACGATCCAGATAATAGAGCAATGTGACAGAACGTGCTTTTGTCGCTAGCTAGGTTTCCGAGCACGCATACAGCACGTGTCGCATTATGTTGCCACTCTACATAGCTAACAACATGTAAGTACGCTAGTAGTAATAGCATCGGTAACAACAATAACAGCCATATCAACAATGGTAAAAATAGTAGCGTTTGGGTCGCCGGAAGAGACAGCATCTGCACAAAAACGAAATGATAACGTTCCCACGTACACTATACAGTTTATCGTGCATTCTGAACGAGTACAGCAGCCATAGAACACAAAGCTAAATATTGATCGCACAGATTAGCTTATCAGCATCCGTAAATAACGGTTACGCAAACGGTTAGCACAGAAACAACAACAACAATTGCATTGGGGTAATACTAATTCATGCTGAACTGTGCTTTAAATAGAGACTAGGCGGCGTTCGGCCCGTTGCCTAACATATCTATAAAGCCATTATAACCGTAAGAATATTTACTTACCGATGGAAACGCCGAACGATACCCTGCTTTGTTAGTTCACGCGGGTGTTTTTCGAGAGGACATAAAGGACCACTGAGGACGTGCAGGACGGCAATTTTTTTATCGATAGTATTTACTAGATTCGCTCACAGCTCAGCATAACGGTACCTGTTTCTGTTCTAACCGATTCAAATAGTCTACTTATGCAGTCATCTAATGCAAATTAGATCGTCTAATATTATTGGTCTACCTATGGTGAAGCACAAGGAAGACCGATAAGGAGATATCACATGTATTTAGCACAGCCGACGGAACAACAGGAACTTGCACCACGCACTTTTCCCCTTTGGTACATAACTACCGTCGGCGCTTTGAACGACGGCCTCAGCAATAAAAATGCCGCACATCGACGGATCTAGATATCGCTGTGTGGATAGATTTTCGAGATATCAACTCGTGGTCTATATACTTAAGTGTACTGTAGAAGGTTCAAGCCTTTACTATGTCAAACACCATGTTGACAACACGTTGACTGCTGTATAATCAGTATGGAAGTTATTGTGATCATCAAAAATAAAATGAAGGCTGTGTTTTTGCTAAACCTTTGATGTAGATGGGACTTTCCCTCGGCTCGACATTGCTCCAATCATTTTCTAACTTATATTAGTAGAGTTAATTCTAGTATATTCTATATAGTTGTCCTTGTAGGACGAAAGATCAATTGTTAAATAACCAATTCTACGTGCTCACTTCATAGAGAGTCACTGTGTACCTCGCTGTCCGCATACAACCGGCTATTTACGTAAATATACTTTTGATTCGAATTAGGAAGACAACATTTGCATGTCCATCGTCTGACGAAGCGTACTTTCCGAGCGACGCGTCACCGGATCAGAGTCGTGTTACCGCTACGGATAGTCCAGCTCGAGTAACGATATTAGCTTGAAGGAACCCTCACCTGCCTATCCGGACTGAACGAATGGCTAGTTCAGGGAGTGGGTGACTCAGTTTAAGCTGAGGATACCGTCACTAGTTTAGCTGCTACGACGACTGCTACTTACTACCCTCTATCCGCCGGACAGTCATGGGAACGCGCTCATTCGAAGACGGTCACATTTGTACTAAATAGAGGATGGGGTCGTGTGAGGTAATGTGAGAAAATTAAGAATATTATTACTTTTTTATACTATAGTTTTTGATTATTAGTTAGTCTTTTCTGTATGAAATTTTATATTACTCCTAATAACTTCGCTAGGCTATAGCATCAGGCTGCTAATAACATTAAGCGTCTGTTGTGCAAAAAAAATGGACAACTCGAAGCGATAAACAAGGTTATCTTTCTTTCATGATGAACTTTATCTAATGGTAAATGGTACGAGTTATTAATAACATAATAACTTAATATTGTTGGAAAATGAAACTCAACCAACTTTACTAAAATAAGTAATCAAAACGTTGCTCGGTTTCAGGCGATAGCGTGAAACTTGTCAGCTGTTAAGGGGTTTCTCAGTCGAGTCGTGTCGGCCGCAACAAGTCGCGTCAGACGCCTGCCAACCTTCAACTCCATATTATCGTTATCCTGCGTGTACGAAGATATCGGCGACAGCGTACGAAATGACCTAGATACGCTCAACCCCAGCTTACAGTTGTTGCCTTCTGTCCAAATAGTCCGGATAGAAAAGCAATAAAGAATAGGCCAACAGATAATAATGATGGCTGAGTAAGTCGCTCTGTGATGACGATACAAGACTGTATAGAGAATGGATCTATACGGCGCTTTGTGATAAACGGTACAGACAGCCAGTCGTAGGAGATCCGGAGGCAGTTTCGAAATTAGCAACTACGCGCCAACATTACAGCCATTTCTCTCCAGCGCCTCTAAGGTAGACATTTTGCAAATAAACCTATCGGTCCCGTCAACTTGGATCATGCAGCTCAAACGGCGTTTGACACATGGACGTTCGGCCTAATCAAACAAAGCGTATTGCACCACGATACTGTGGTGTATTCGGCTGTGGGAAAAGCGTTGACTATCTCTATAGTTGGCTGGCCATTTCAGATTCACGTAACCGCGTGAGGTCGACGCCAGTGTGATCTGAAAGGGCAATAGTAGATGTACTAAAATGCCTTTACCGAAATCTAAGGTGGATAGCCTTGGAGATTGGTGAAATCTCTGAAAAAGTTCACTAGATTTTTTTGTTACTATCACAGGACAGATGAATAGCTCTGAATAATCGGATGACACGAAGAGCTCAAATTGATTTTACCACTACATTAAGTAATCATCATTAACAAATCAGAGACGCGTGACAGGATCAGCTTAAACGCGTGTTGCATAAATCTTCCAACACGTATATTATATTATAAGTTATATTACAAGACGTTTGCGGTCTAGTGATTTCTCGTAGAACAACGAGTTGGATAATCTGTAATTGTTAATGTCTCTGCAAAATACTCTTATAGTATTTTCGTTCTTATTAGTATGCGCTACGTGTTACGTTCCACTTGGCGACCCGAAAAGAAGCTCCGTTCCACTGGGTGGCACGCAAACTTTAAATGTTATTGTACATCGATACCTGCGTGTGCGCGTGTAAGTTAGCTGGGTATAAACGTCGTTAGGGAGAGAATGTGAGAAAAATGTGTTGCCTTTGGCGTATTTTCTTTTAAATTTTCCAAGACACTTACCAAACAGCCCGCCCTGATCGTCTCGGACGGTGCGAGGGGGCAGACACCAACGTTATTTACCGTTGCTGCTTTCCTCCGCCGTATTTGCCTCTGGAGTCGCGGGCCTGAGTCGGTTCGGCCGACTGCCAGCTGGACCCTACTTTGCGATGCGTCCATCGTGACAGCGGTAAGCATAACGTGCTGCTACTTCTACTGCTAACTAGCTTACGGTTTCAAATCCGCTACGTGAACTGTTTCTATTACTGCACCGCCATCGAAGACGCATTAGTGAGCCAACAACGTTTTTCGCATCGCTGTTTCTTTATGTGGCACGATCGCGTTTCTCTAAAAGCCACCCGCTTTCATCATTAGCGCCACCCGCGTCATCACCGTCAACATCTCGTACGAAAGAAGACTGCGATGGCAGCGACGACGACGACGACAATGTTTTTGCCTATCGCACCTGACCCCGTCCGTTTCTTTCGTTCACCCCCCGTTCCTCATTTACAGTGCTTATACTCTTGACTTTTTAATGCTTTTAGTTGTGCATTAAATAATCAACAGAAGTATTAGCTCGTCATGGCATCACTGATACGATCATTGATGCTGACCGACTCGAGCGCTATACGGCAACGTTTACCGCGTCGCACGACGCGACTCGCATGTATTTTCCTCTCTTGGGTGGGATATGCTCTTTAATTTTGGCGCTGTTCCTTCTTCCGTGCACTGAGCTTACTAGTACTTGTGTGTGACGGCGGAAAGCTAAGGGAACGAGGCTACAATATTGAGTAAATGTGTTTCGCGTAGTTCGCTGCCGGTCTATGTGTCCTAGTATGTAGGTACATATACGAGGGTGTATTCTCGTCGTAGTGGGGTGTCCCGATGCTGGCCGAATAGTGACCTGCAACTGGATGGCGCGTCAACCAGCGTTCGTCGTTGATTCAGCTAGCGCTGATTCACTCGTGCCGATTTATTTTGTCTTGTTTTAGTTGGCATGAGACTTGTGGTCGAAACACAGTTGTTCCAACAAACGTTCTGCTTCACTCTTTTCAGCGCAACGCTGATCGGTGTTGATCAACTGTTTCTAGCGGCTCCAAAGCCTGGAAGGTACCCAGAGAGGGAGCGGTTTGCTTCTTTCGATGCGATTCGACACGGTGATATTAAAAAGCAATGAGACACCTGTCAGAAAATAATATAGATAAAAAACATATTTGTATCTCGGGAACATGTAGAAGGAAGAGCGGGGTCAGTACGCATGCGCGTCACAGCCAGAGAGATCAACGTTGGTGATGATAACCGTGGCGGGCTAACAGGCAAGGCTCTTCTTCTTGCTGCTGCTTTTGCTGTTCTGGGCATTATAGTTATATCAGCAGACCCCCAGAAGCAATCCATGTTGAACTCGAATGTATACTACCTGGTGAGTAAAAAATACTTACTCATAAAGCGAGCGCCATTGTTGTAGCCGCTGCTGCAGCCTGTGGCGGCATCAGCGCTTTTACCGGCTATTTTAGACAACTCAAACGAACAATTAGCAATATACTGCGGGTATCTGACAGGTGCGCGCTAGTTCTTGATGAATCGCTACCGGGATCACAGGATAGTTCTCGTCTAGCTGAAACATTCGGTGATAGAACTATATTTCAGCCCGCAACACTTTTGAGGGCCGCATGTAATACATAGGATGTTATCGTCTCAGATGGTCACGCGTTGAGTGTGCGTATCTGAATTCTGCTTATATACCTCGATATAACTTATCTGTGTGTATATTTCGATCCAACAAGTTCGCTCCTCGCAGTCGTTGAGGCAGTAGCAACGTATGACAGACGAACACTTATTGAACAGAAGGACAGCTGGAGATAATTCGGAGCACCTAATTTTCTTGGATTATATTAACATATTTTGTTCGTTTGAGCAGGGCTTAATATAGCACTTAAAATTAACAAGGAGTAACAATAGGAACTTACGTGCAACATTCAAATATCTTCGCTTCGTTACCAGAGCGATTAAGAACGCTTCATTATCTTCACTCAGCGTCGAAGTAGTGAATTATCAGTGCAACGGATCTGTCGCTTTCCAATTAGTAAATCTTCAATACTGCACAATGCTTCCCTACGGTCTTTTCACTATCGGAAACATATTATAGCAAACTTAAGTATATCTCCTTTGTAAATACTCCTTTAAAGATTTATCAAAGGAATTCAAGGGAATCCAAATAGCGAATGAAGCCCCTGGCAAAAATCAGATGTCGAGAAGCCTCTTAAAAGCTTAGAAGGACATACGAACGACACCACTGATTAGGCTACCTACCTACGAATGCTAGGAATAACACGTTTTACAACTTTTTGGCGAGGCATAACATGAAAGTAGCACTTAATTTCCACTATATTTTCGTTATTTTTGGCCAAAACACACCTATTCGCATCGCTCACCGTATACAGGGACCGTTCAGTCGCGTGATGCTGACGATAAACCCCCTGTCTTTTTTTTTTTTAGGAGTTTTAACTCTATTAACGCTAATCGTTGGTTGGTCTCATGGAATTCATTAAATAGGCGGAATTTTACCCGCCGTATCGTTCATACCTGTTTAATTGGAAACGGCTAATTGTAAAGTATACGCTGCGTTCGCTTATTGCCGGCTCGTCTTTGAGATATCTATGAATTTGAACCAACAGAATCGTTTTCTCGGTGAACGATATACGGTAGCGTAATCTATTGGATGAACGGTCAAATTACTTCTGTAGTTTTTATTACGAAAGCGGTTTTCTGTTGCAGCTATTGCACATTAGGATCTTCTGTCGTGAAGTAGCAGTCGTCCGAAGAACCGACCGGGGCTCTACAAAACCCCAATCTTTGTTTGGGGTAAGACATAGATCTTAATTTTCTTAACAAAGGGAAACTTTTTTTTCTCACGCACATAGTAAATTGCTCATTGAGCTGACGCCCGAGCGATAGGACTTCTTTTTTTAATTATAATTAATTTTAAATTGAGCTCGCATATATAGATAAATGACCACACGCTTCAAAGGGTCATTTTTCAGTCGTTGACTAATGTTTTTTTTTTTTCGAATAGATTTTATATTTACGCTTATTTGATTTACAGTAATTGAGTTTTTGCTACGCTAGTAGCCAGAGGTCCGTCTGAGGCTACATTTAGGTAATGGCTCATTAAGGCAGCTGTCCTACCGTTCATCAGCCATCATACCGAAAATACGTTAAAGATCTCTATCGATACATTTACGCCAGACAGGCCTTTTTTTAGGCAGCCTCACATAGCAGTGTAATCTTTCGGTGGCTTGTCGTTTAACGATGTACCAATACCAGCAGTGCCTATAACGGCTAAGGACAACATTGAATTGCTATCGTCCTTGCCGAACAACTGCCAACGACGATATCTTTGCACCAATGAAGCTGATGTTAGCAGTGGACAAACAGGATTGCTGTTTTTGCCAGTTCTCCTCTCGGAATACCGCACCATTTACTCATTGTTACTGCTTCTATGGAACGAGCTACGAAATTAACGAACGCCGCTAACAGCAGGAAAGCGAAAAATGCCGCCTAGCAAAGCGTCTGATTTCGTCCAATTGCTAGTCAGCTCTAGTGGAAGCAATCGGAGGAGCTGTTGTACAGAGAACATATAATCGCTATGCCACGCATAGGCAAACACGATCAGCGTCCGTATCGGCACAGGCGACGACTCCGTTGCCACAAGCGACCGGTACACAGGTGTATCTTTTTACAACGCAACAGCGGCAGATACGCTAGCAGAAGCAGCAACCTCGACAACAACAACAACAACAACAACAACATTTGTTGCTTCTGCTACAATAGTCAGCAAATCAACAACATCAGCCGGGCGACAGTAGCAGACGCGACAGCGGAAAGCAACGGCAAAAGTTCCAGGAAAAGGATGTCTGAATGGAAGCCCACTCTGGCCCTTTCGACCACCTATGCGCCCAACTCCCGTTCGTTTGCTGCTTGATTCACCCGTTTCCCGCAGAATTCCAACGGCTTGAAATTCCGTGCCGGCCATTGGCTTCATACCTCGCTTTTCTTCCTTCGCATATGATCGTTCGTCGTTGTCTGCATTGCTGTTGTCGTCGGCTCCTTCGTTCAGTTTCGTCGAATAGACGTTATGTATGTATAATAGCTTTACGAACGTACGCGATGCCCAGAGTTCGTTGCGGTCAAAGTGTAGACTCCTGCAAACTGAAGTCAGCGGAAACAACAGGAGCAGACGTCGCAACACCAACAACAGCCACAGCATGGGAGCACCGTGGCGGTAGAGGTTCGAATTCTTTCCGAACGCGTTGGTCGTACTGTTGCAGAGTAAACAATGCGCAGGGACATGAGATATATGCACTGATTGACTGACTGTACACTATATATCTTTGACTTTGCTTGTCGTACACACAAGCATGTACACAGATAACTTGTTCGATTGTGAGCCTCAGCTCATGAGAAAACATATGCTTGCTTTTACGGAATAGCTAGCAATGTTGCGTGATATTGTGATATCATATGATGGGTATCTAGGTGTCTGGGAGCTTGCATCTTGTCTCCGTCCGGATCCGTACAGGGTGTTCACGAGCGACCCTCGGCCCGCATCATTCACGTATGGGAACAGTGTATATGGATGGGTGTCAATGGCGGGCTTTTCTCTGAATCAGCTGATTGTGACTAATTTACCAATGTGCGACACAATGACTCAAACGATACATATGCCCGTGAAGGTAGCAATTTGCTTGCGACGGTGATATTATAACAGCAACGCGCTGGTAGTAGTCGAGGCACACTCACACACATTAATGCACCAGTGACTACCATGGTGACGTTATATAGGCACGTTGAAATGGGCCTATTGGTTACTATCACGACAGTTTTTGTTGGTATTTACGTAGAAAAATGCAATGAAACTAATTTAAGCAGTTGGTATCCCGACTGCCTGCTATTGCTAATGTCGTTTTCGACAAATGCCCATCACTCTGTTATATAACGTCTTCCCCACGTAGTCCATATACATCTACATATATGGAGAGAGAGAGAGAGAGAGAGAGAGAGAGAGAGAGGTGCAAGGTACAACAATCAGGCACCGTCGTTTCAGAATTAGCTATGTCCTATCAGCGGCGCTTCGCTAATACGCCTGTCTTAAAAGACGGCATGCGTCGTCGCGAGATTGCTTGGAAATTATCAGAAAGCCGCAAACCACGTTAAAGCTTGAATATTAGAGCAAGACTAATTGCAAAAAAGTATATTACATAAATCTAATTATTGCTTTTCTTTGAAACAATCAATTTACTTATCAAAAATAAAGACACACAAGGTCACAATGTTGCTTATCGCTATGCAAGATGATAACGCTTGAGATACCCTAGGGGTAAACATCTATAGCATTTCGCCAGCGCGCCGTTAGGTTAAGTTCGAGCAAAGAGCCTTTTCATATTCCTCTCTGTAAGATTGGGCCTCAAATCAAACAAGTCCCTAGTTTTCAGTAGCCTTCTAAGCATACCTCCAATCTACAATCCTATGTAGATCTGCTACGATTTCACTAAAATTGTTACAGCTTTCTTTCAACGTTACATTCAAATTCCGTAATACTTGTAGTTTGTATAAAAACCTACTTCGTATCCTTTTAGGACGAGCAAGCTCGCTATCGATTGCGATGGGCACCATATCTTACTAGTATAACCACTTCCACGATCGGACAGCATAGGGCTCATCTTACATAGTGTAATATACATATATATACGTTATTCAATACCGTTATTCAATAATATAATAATATACAGTATTCAATACCTCAGTACCTAGTTGTTTCCATGGCAAGCGAACACGGACTAGCCACAGGCATACTTTTTTCAGCAAAGTTGAAAAGTGTCGCTCTTTTAAACCTCTAATTGCATCAAACTTGTTTAAAGTTTGTCTTTAAAAGCTTTTCCTGGGAGCCTTTGAGCCTGGATGCCTTACCTCAGATTTATATTTGTTAGCCTAAAACCCATTTCGACAGACCAAGGTGCAAAGTTTCTTGTAGTATCTTGTAAGTTTACTTCATTTATCAAAGTCGTACGTTTTGGGCGACTCTGTGTTGATACATCTTTTTTTTTCATAAAGAATGCTACGTATAGTGGCCTTGCTATTTCAAGATGAGCACTGATAGCTTCTAACCAAAGCCCAACAGCGAATAAGCATGTCATGCTCCCTGGACATGTGTAAATCTAGAAAAAAAAAAAACTCTACAAAATTTTTCATTTACCTTTAGTTTTTTTAACAAAAGGTAAACACACTGTAGCATCCCGTGACGTGGTCCAGAAGGACGAAATGGGAGGTACCACAGAGGTGCCAAAAAATTTCATACGACAATGAAAATTGTAAAGAGGTATAGCAAATGCTTTCCGGAGCCAGTATATTGCTCAGTGAATTTTTTTACGTGCTTTTCCGGCAAAGCGATTTACTACCGCCGACGCAGGAACCTAAAAGCAATGACACAAATATGCACGAGCGCACCATGCAAGACAATGATGTGGCAGAAACGTGAAGATCCAAATCATCTACTTCTCACCTGATTTCCATTCTTTTCCTTATACTTCACGACACTTCGAAACCTGACATAGACTTGCAAAAAGAAAAAGGCGAGAAATTTCAACTGATTCCAAATACAAGCAAGCTATAGTCAATTTTCAGCCGTTATCTGTCGTTCGTTACCTATGGTCATCGTTAGTAGAGTATTCAATTGTAGCTCACAGAAGTGGAAAGTCGGAAAATGGCGGCATTTTTTGGATGCGCCTTTTGTTGCCGAAAAAGAGAAACGAACTGCTCGTTGCCCTAGCTAGCAATGGTCTCCGTTCTAGCCGAGGATGATCATCGACCCAGCGCGATTTCGCCGCCATCTTTGGCGGGATAGATAAACTCGGGTCCACTGAGCGAGAAAGTATTGATCAGCGAAGACTATTTATTAAGCTGCTAGTTCCGACGGTCGCCATCACAGGGATCAGTGGCAGGCTTAAGCCAAGTCGAATCGAACTGAACCACCTAAGACGATTCCTAAAGGGCAATGTTTCGCTATGCGCTGTTATATATTTTCTTAGATTGAAGATCGTAGTTGTAGCATTACTCATGCCGTTAGGCTTGCATGCTGTATATTGCTACCGCCGCTGTCGTTATTGCCGTCGCTGCCGTAGATGCAACAACTACGATGGTTACTACAGCAGAGTCTCCCATCACGATGTATCAATGTATTTCGTTTGTATTGTCGACGGCGGTGGGCTCACGGGTTCTTCAGCGTTTGCGGACCGGATCCGCTGCCGCTGCCGCTGTTGCTGCGTGCTTTTTTTGAGGCTAAGTCGCTCGGTGTTTTTTTTCTCTGTGACGCGCGATAAATTCACCAGTCGTCGCCGCCGCAGCCTTAGCAGCGGCAGCGGAAGCAGCAGGACGAAGAACAGTACTAGGAGACAATGACTGTCTAATATTTTCCTTTTTAGCGGTCATAAATTGACTGTGTGTCAGAGAAGCGATGCTATGTCGGCA
Organism: Varroa destructor; assembly: GCF_002443255.2. Classification (NCBI taxonomy): domain Eukaryota; kingdom Metazoa; phylum Arthropoda; class Arachnida; order Mesostigmata; family Varroidae; genus Varroa; species Varroa destructor. The sequence continues at coordinate 23,250,942 of NW_019211455.1, read as the reverse complement.
AAGAGCCGGAATGCTGGAAGAGCAGTTTCGCTAGACTCTTGCAAACGCACTTCGTCTCATGCAGACGGCATCGTTCGCTTGCATGAGGTCGCTTTCTTGCCACGAATGTTCAGTGCTGCGTATAGCCGTGCTGACGGGGTGGTCATCGCGATGGAATAACACTAGTTTAGTTATTGATCGCATAGAATCAACTCTCCCTTGAGAAGCGGAGGTCGCCTGCGCGATTGTTTCCAGCCTGTCTGCTTCGAACACCCAGTGGCGTTTGTAGTTCAGAAGAGCGCAAGGAGTCAGGGGGAGTGCGTTGGCTAAGACGAGCTTATCTCTTCGCATTCTGCATAATGCGTCCAGTTGTCGCGTTGAGTTTTATTGTTTCCGTGAGCCATGCCTGATTACGTCCTTGCTCCCGTATCTGCGCCCTATAGCAGTTCAGATGAAAGGATAACGACGAAGGTGCCGTCAGCTATCTTTAATTTCTAAGCTTTAAAATTCAGTTTGGTAATAATTCATACACAGTTTAAGCATCAGGACTATATGCCGATGACCTTCGCGTGAATGTAAACATTATCAGAACCACTCGAATCGTCACTCGCTAATCGACATCTTAAACAAACAATCAATGATAGAATGTTCGTTTCGGTAGAGTACCGCCAATACAACGGTAACGTTCAAGTTCCGATACAATCGTTTGAGATCCCCTATTACTGTCATCGATTGCACGTCCTACTCGCATAACTTTCTACAATAAATTATTATGTTACATACTCCACATGGGTGCGGACGGGTCTCAAAACCAATCTGTTACACAAATATGGAAATAATACGATGGTACTCTTCAATCGGGGACGCAAACCGAGAAGGCTCTTCTAGCCTTTTGTTGTCCTGTCTTCGTTGGAACGACGGCAAGCATTTCTAACTATTTCATTCAATAAACAACATCCAAATACGTTTCGGTATGTTTGTTCAATGGAGATGAACACATTTACAAGTATAACAATGAAAAGTAACCGTTAACGTGACATATCACAGACAAAACGAACAGACCCATTTTTAAGTGGGCTAAAAAAATGTGCGTTGGCCGAGACCGTTTCGTATACTAATTTTCGTTATTTGCATCGATCAGTGTCGTACTTTGTATCGATGTCCCAGTTGTCGCTCACCGCAAGCAGTTCCAGTAAAAGACGAAGCATCGTGAATATAAGTTTCTAGAATAGAAACATGGAGATGAAAGTATCGAAATATAGGACGCATTCTCTGGTGGGCACGAGTCCTCGTATCAGAGCTTCGCCCGTCTGTACGATGCTGCAGCCGTACCTCGATTGAACGCGTTTCGAATAAGAAAAGACTGAGGGAAAAAGAGAACCAGGACGACAAAGACGCGTGTAAGGTCTCGTCGAACCCTATGAAGATAGCCGAAAGCGGAAACTGCCACAATCAATGGTGGTTCGCTATTTGCTGAAACTAGCGGATCAGGATAAACATGGTTCGGAGAACCTTAAGCATGATTTTGCGCGCGTAATTCTTGTGGAAGACTTTCTTTCAACTGTGGTAACAGGGTGAACTGAAATCGGTTTAGGGCGTAAGTTTCATGGCACATGATCAATACCAATGGACTTGCCCCTTCTAGATCTGTCTTCAGCACTCGGAGGCTTTATGCTAACAAACAGGCGACCATAGCAGCGTATTGGTATTATGACCTTATAGTCCATACATAAAAAGAAGAATAAATGACGAACACGATCGGGAAGAATGGTTGTTCATTCAACTAGAGTTTCTGAACTCTTCACTACATTTATCTTCATAGTTCACTGTTGAAATCTTCCATTTCTAGTCTGAATGCCTTAGTCGGTTACCCGCTAACCACCTACATTGGATAAAATATAGACATAACTTTTTCGCTTGAAGGTAAATGAAGCTACGTTCAAAATAACATGGAATTGAAAGTTGCATGCAAAAGTTCGTGTACGTGCATTATGCATAATCAGTGACCTTGGACGTTGTACCTGAAAGATAGATTTCATTTGCTAAGACCCGGCAGAGTCGATCTCGAGCCGGTTAAATTCTTGTTTCGCTTAGCTTGACTAAAAGGGGAAGTTTTTTTGCCGAAACAGCTTTTTTTTTTTTTTTTAGAAGTTAGCACAAAGTTATCAAGTTACTTTGTAAAAGAATTAATTCATTTTGTGAAACATTCTAATTCTCTAATATTTAGTCGGGTTCTTTTCTAACTGTCTAGGCAAGATTTAATGATATTGACCAACCTGGCCAAGTATACATCGAAACTAGCCCATCGTCGCATTACCACAACAATACCTCCTTCTATAATTTCTTACTTGACTATGTGGTGAAAATTTAGCTGGAATTCTAATTCAAAATCAGGCTAAAAGCAGCGACAACAGTGGACTATGTGTTAACAAATGGCCTGCGATATATGTCGAACAGGTCACTATAGATACCTTACTGTCTAGTGTAATAGGAATAAGTGCGTATACAATTGCGCGGTCAAAAAGGGTGTATATATATGGTATTTTTGAAAGCAGCACATAGCCAAATAGTGCCATACTCTTTACCGTACTGTTTATGTGGACAAGCTGATCGAACCGCGTTCATTTTGACTATTGAAAAATCGTTTCGTATGGATCGGTTCCACGTCCCTTCGACACTCAAAGCGCATGATTTTGATGACCGACAAAAAATCTTTTTATTTTCCTACATAATTTCATTATATGCCCCCCTACCCTTCCTAAAGGCTAACTCCCAGCAATATGTCATAAAGTAGTGGCGTTGAAAATGCGATCCATATTTAATTTACAAGAGGGCAGCCGCATAACATGTGGATAATGTTTGTGATTAACAAATAATAAGAAATACTTGTTTCTTTCAAAAGGTGATAAATAAGGTGATTATTAGTGGACTATTGTTATTTAGTGGAGACCCCTGTGAGGTGCTGAAGACAATGTCGCGTTCTCAGTTCTGTGAAGTTCGGCTCAGCCGTCTCGGCGCCTTCCCCAATCTTTCGATTTCTAGTCGCAGACTTAAGCAGAGGTGGCATTATACAGCGCCGTTACGACCCTGATGTCACTTGTTCGGTCTAGGTAAGCGGCCGACAAGCTGTGTTGCCCAAGAGGTTGCAGGACCTAACCTGTATGTACCTCTTGAAGGCCATTAGAATGGCTCTAAGTCTGCCATGCTACTGGTATAATGCTACAATTCTGCCTCGCCTCGTCGAGATCTGAGTTGGACCATATTCCATTTCTGTCCCTCCTTTTCATCTGCCGGGCTGGCGGAGATTCTTGGTTTTTTGCATTGCTGCGTCAAAGACAAGATCCTTCGGCTGGCTAAATGTTTCGATCTCCACGTTTGAACAAACTGACATCGGGCATAACGTCCGAACTTCTAGCCGACTATGTATTATGTATTGTAATAATATAGGTTATTACGTCAGTCAGAGGAGTGCTGTACCCAGTATCAGAACAGTGATGAGTGGTGCCGCCATGAGATAACGCGGTACCAGGAGGTAAAGTGCTGACAGTTATACAGCTGATGAAACTATTGTTCGTCTGCACGTAACGGATTAAAACTAAACATAACTATTGGCTATATGTTAACTTACATACAGATCTTTTTTTTTTTTGTTTTCTAGCCAATCGACCCTGCAGAGTCGCGAACAGCGTTCTATAATTTAATCGAAAATCTTCCATGTATACCGACGTGTTGAAAACCTCATAGGCAGCTTAAGCCTGAAGTCTGTGTGCTTGCATGTATCCCGCCGTCCCATGCCGACGAACTTCATACCTTTTAACGCCTCCAATAAGTAGCTTAAATCGCGATTACGTGTACAAGTAGCAACAATAAAGAGCACATTCCAGCACATATATATATATATATATATATATGTATAGACGTTTGATTAAACTGTATGCTTATGTGGGTATATGGGTGTGAACGTATGGATGCTCGTTGGTTACCGCTGTTAGGCCGCACAATTGTATTGGCCTATTTTGTATTGATTCAGTCGCCAATTTGCTGCTAGCTGCAGTGAAATAATTCACACGACAAAGTCTCTATACATCCAGTTATTTTGCCGCAATTGAGAGAAAACTGATAATCACAGTGGCCAGGTTGTCTCTATCTTTGACAGCGTCTTGATCATTAGTAGCATCGGCAATCCTGATGAATTTAGTCGGTGGGAGAACGGAGGAATCGTGTCATGTATATTTACCCGAGATGAAAAAGAGCAGCGCATGTTTGTTTTCTTAATTTTTTTTCCATCTCCTCTGTTTGTATTTCCATATCTGTCTGTCCTTTGCAATTTTCGACTACGCAAAGTGCTAGCAGAGTGACTGTGTGACTGTGCAGATCTGTGCGCCAGCAGTAGCGGTGTCAAAGTGTCTCGTCTGCCTGTCTCATCAGAAAAAGACGAAGGCGATTTAAGTCGATGAAAATGAAACAGGGATCTCGTTCGGTACGTCGAGAGTTGAGCGGATAATCTAACGGCTGGCGAGTAGAGGATGCGCGACGCGATTGGTCAAAGACAGTCACGGATCAGAGTGAGACGCGGCGACGTTAACGTCAACAATGATTGCGATAAGTGACATTAGATAACCTTTGTCACCTTCGGGTCCCATATGCCGCAGACGCAGTCACAGGAGGTACGGCAGCGCAGTTATACGGAAAGGGAAACAAACCGACTAACAGACCGTCAGCGTCAGATTTAGATACATACGAGCACATACACACAGATGCACTTGGCCAGATTCCCATCGAAATGCGCGCTCACAAATGCAGCGTTGGCTTCGACTGCAGCGAAACGAACGACGCAGAAATGCTTGGCGTGTCGTCATACTATTAGACCGTCTCATTTTTTCTTGCTGCCTGCCAGCACTAAGCATCGAGATAGACATTGGTAACGCTGGGCATTGGTAATAGAATGAGGGCAAGGGCGATTTTTACTGACTCACACATATCGTAGTATTTTCTGAACGAATGACCAAGAACGCACCGCACTAACAACAACGGCTGAATGTTTCGAATAGTAGTAGTATGTATCGTAGAATAGAACCTATGGGCGACCCCTTTCTTGGGCTACTTTCGACGCTACCGGTTTCTTCGAAAGCTCTGCAACGCCTAGAGCTTGATACGGCGACAGCGTCCGCATCACTGAAATAGTAACAGCAAAACCGATGAAACAAAAAAAAAGACTGACAAACATGAAAAAGAAGAAAAAACGAGATAATAAAAACCTTGAAAGATACGAGCAAATAAAGTACTACTCGTGGGTAAGAGAAGCTTGCTCTGTTTCTTGCTGCTACGGCTCCCGCCATTGCGTCTTACAGGGCAGCCAGTATGCAGCACCGGGGCCGTGATGTTATTACTCATGCTCGTCTCAGGATAGCCACTGTTGCCGCCATTGCCGCCTACGCCAACCGCGCGCTACTCTCACATCACGTTTCAGTTTCGTATTCTTGATGTTAATACTGTTCCGGATGTAGTCACTGGTTACATTATTGCCTTCATCGCACAACCACCGCCGCTACTTTGCCCCTACTGCTCTGCCCTGGCTCGAATTCCTTCCCGAGCTCGCACAAAATACACGGGCGACGTCAGCGGCGTCGTCATCACGGTAGGGACGTAAGTAGCTTCAAGTGGAAGAACCTCTGTTAAGCTCTGGCCAGCATAGTCTCTCTCGCTTTTGCTCTCTTTTCGGCTTCTCGATGCATCCTGATCTCACGGGCCCGTCCGTTCCTTTGCCTGTTGGCCGGATGCTTCGTAAGCGTGACTCGTTGCAGCGTTTCTCTAGGCGCTCAGCGAACAACGCTGAGAATTTATCTCGCATCGTCTCGCTTGCGGTAGACACAGCGCGAGAGACTTTGTCAGCGCTGGAAAAAGCGATAACCATGAACTCACCACGCTCGCTCCCCTGGCTTCTTGCTCAAGCACGTACGTGCAACAAACACGCACACACGCACGCATAAAAAATGAAAGATCCTCCCGATCATTCACTGCTAGCAAATAACTTCCTTGCTCTCCGGTTGCTAAGCATGCCCGGTAAGTTTCTTTCTGAAAGTAACATCCATGTAAACTTTAAGAAGACGAACAGAGCAGGCGTACGGGTGTCAGCCAATGCGCCCACATTAAACAGTCGATCGTATAGGCCTCAAATGAGCAGTGGTCTTGTGTCCAACCTTGTTCTTTGCAGTTTATCTGTAGGTTTTATTTCTTCCGATGCTGGCTAACCACACTACCTAGCAGTTCGAGTTGTACCGTTGTCACAACCTACTGGCATTGGCAAGCGCTTTGGATCGTAAACTGTCGCAACGCGACCCTTGTTACAACGTACTAGCATGGAAGAACCAGTGGTTAGCCGGCGTCAATGATATTACACTAAGCAGTGACAGACAAGAAGCGTTGCCGAAAGACAAAATCTTCAGAAGACGACGGCGGTGGCGTCTGCTACTTTAATGACGATTCTTCTGCCAGCCATGGCCGAGTAGAAGAAAGGCTGATCGTTGGACCGGGATACTCTATCTTATGAAACATCACGTCACTTATTATACTAAATCCTATTCGATATAAACTTTATGACAGTAGCTAATAGCGGTGGCTATATATAAATATACTAAGTACTGCGTAACTATTTTATTGTATAGCAAAAGTCGTTATCTATTTAATTCGAGATGGACCCGAGGAGGTAGTCGTAATGCTACGATTGCAAATGATGCTATCTTTACTAGTGACAGACAAACAAGAATGGGCGATAGTCGCAAAGATAGCGCCTTGCACTCATCAACCTGATAACGCTCACCAAGCGTTGTATAGATAGATGTGGAATAAGATCAAGTGTTTTTTGTTTGTTTATATAGCCAGTACTAATAAAAAAGAGTGTTGGCAGTTTTTCAGACTCTTACTTTGATAGCTTTGGGATTCGTCGCTTAATCTAGACCGTTGCGCTAATAACCTGACGAAATCTGCTTATAACCGAAAAAAAAAAACTCTGTTTAGGCCACGTGCAGCCTTTCGAGCACTTTCCAGACTGTTAAACGCTTCTTTTAAACGTTTTTTTTTTTTTCGAAGTACCTGCGGTCTCATTTTTATTGTTGTTGTCGTCTTTTTTTTTGGTCGTTTACACTACCTACAGCACTACAGGAAAACGTGCGCATGTCCGTTTGCCGAAATGTATGCAGTAGTACAGTTAACTATAGGCACTGATATGTACCCACTTTAGCTATGCAGTCATGCGCGAATCACTGCACGGCGCACAGTATAACGTATTACCTGGCACTATGTCGTGCAACGGTGTTCCTGACAAAAAGCGAAGAACAGCTGTAAGTACGGACTATACGCTGCCGCAACAGCGTGGTAATCCACCTGATCGACAAGTTGACACGGCTTCTTGGGTAATCTCTTCTTCGGAATAAGTTATTTACGGTAAAACATTTCGTCGCAGAATATCACAGCCGCAGTAAAGACTGCACAATTTTCTGCCAAAATGGAGAGGCAGGCGACATCAGCTGCCGCTATACAGCAATGCGATGCAGATCCTTTGAACTACGTTCTTCGTTATTACACACAGTAATAACAGCAGTATCACCATGAACCCAAACTCTCAATCAGAGGAAGATACAGCTGAGCCAGCCAGTCGACCAGTCAGTTTCTGAGACGAAAGCTAGTCTCGACTCATTTCAATACACCTTAAAACGTAGTTCGTCGCAGCCTTCGCGTCAGCCATCCAGCCGAACACTCGGCGCAAACAGTTGATGCATTCGATTACATTTTGTGGCTAGAGAAAGCGATAGCGAAACGCACGGCTTCCGATCGACGACACGTCGTACCTACAGTAAACCTACGACGTTCTAGGCGTACCCACCGACCCCCGTAGTCAGTGCCACCGACTGGCGGCGTAAGCGATAGCAGCTGCAGAAGAGGCACCGACCACGGCAACAGCTAATACATTGGCTGTTCAATGTCTACGGGTCAGATGCTCAGCGTTCGCTTCACGCGTGTACTCTTTCCGTCAGATTCCTCTTTGATGTCTGTTTGCCTGTCCGCGCTTGCGAAGGACGTGGCACGTCGAGCGGATCCTCGTTTCGGCAGCGGCCGGAACGAGTGCTGTGAGACGCTCCGATCGAAGATGGTGGACGACGCTGACTCTTTCAGTAAGCAGCCAGAACAAACAACGGATAAAGCCATAATTTCAGATTGGAAAATTAAGCCTTTTCGAAATAGTCATATAGTGTAAGCATATGATAAAAAAAAAATAAATGCGATGCTCGGAATCTCCGTTGCTAAATAATCGCCGAACCAAAACGTATGCGTCGGCCAAAATTGGCAATGTTACCTATCGTGTCTGCGCATTTGTCATATCGAAACGAGATGCAATGGTTTCAAATTGATAACATTTACTTAATGAAGACGGCCTCATATCAAAACAAGCGAAACAGAATGAAGAACTCCCATACATTCACTGTCTTGTCCTGCACTCGGAATCGGAATGATAGGCAAAAAGCAATATCAGTACTTAAATAGAATATTTCACATAAAGCCGCGTGGGCTTTATCCGAAAAATTGCATATTAATACGTTATAAATATAATTATTTATAAAATTATCTAATGTAACAACAAAAAAAGGACCTAACAGGTGATGTAATTACCCCAGCAATTGATTGCTCGATTGTAGGAGTGAGTGGGCCACACGTTCCGCGACTTCTAACAGAACCCGTAAAAAAATGTATCACCTGTACGTACAAGCTACGTCCTACATTCGAGTAGTGCCTGCTCGTCACTTTTTCGTTAACACATACGAATCAGTGTGCGCCGAAATCTCACACAGGTCTTGTGAAAATCATTCACGAAATACGTCTACTTTCCTTATAGCAAACACAACTTCGCCAAGCTAGTTGTACATGGCAGTAGAAAGTAGGTTTATTTTCGTTAGGTAGAAAGGTTATCGTTCACAGACTGAATACACGAATGCTCAATTTAAAGCTGATTCACCAGCGGCCCTCGGAGCTGCCTCAGATCTACTGCGTACAACCTCCCGACAACAATACGACAAATCACGATCAAAGTGGTCGTAGTTGACAATCATCTGAAGTCTTGGCTAAATTGTGGGAAATCACTTGACGCAAACAAACAAAGACGGGACGGGACGGGACGGGACGGGACGGAACGGGACGGAACGGAACATAACAAGAGATGGCGTTGTACTACGCGTGTCGCTTCGACGTTAACGTCGAATTCTCTAAAGGGATAAAATCTTACCACAATACCGAAAAAATAAAAGCAAGCCGGGTTCGCTGCAGCTATTGATGATCCAAGCGCAAGACTCCTGATTCCTTCTTCACCAGTTCGTGTCCCAGCCGAGAGCTTCTTATCTGCTCGGATATCTATCGGAGACAGGTAGATTTAGAATTTATCAGTTGGATTAAAAAATTATGTTAAAACGCAGTGTATCTGTATAGCTATAATGTAACATTTGTTCTAGTTTATTCATTTATCATTAGACATATATACTATTTTATTTGAATCAAATGTCAAAATGCCAAATATTCTATAATATCGCCTTCGTTTACTACGGGTGGTTCGATCCCTCTAAGCGGCGTTCGCGATCATTTGGTCTAGGCAGGACGCCGGTAAAAAAAAGACGATATGGCGCAATGCACTGGTAAACGACACATACTTGTTTTTTTTTTGACTTTGACGAGGCTGACGGCGATGTGCTTTCACATTTGGCGCCAAGGATCCGCTATAGAATGACAGGCAAGAGAGAAAGGAAAGAATCCACAGGCAGCTCGAAGTTTTCCGCATCCAAGATCTATTTGGGTTCCCGTCTTCGGGAATTATTTGCGTACACTACTACCTTTTAAAGGTGGTAGTAGCTTTGCAGAGCAACGCATTGGAACCGAATGCCATTTAGAAGCTGCAATAGTTAATAATAATAATTTATGGGGTTGTGCGCGTAATGATAGAACAGTTATATAGATTGCCTAAAGGTCTTAGTATAAGATGAACGGATCATAACTTTCGCGACGGGCTTCACAATGCTAGAGAGTTGAATCGTCATCAATGAGACGTTCCAGAAGAAAGAAACAGATAGGTTTCAACGACAGTAACATTAGCAGCAAAAACAGCTAAAGGCTGTTCCCGTGGCCAAATGCGGCGTTCCAAGGAAGATTTAAGATCTCGTGCATCTTTCGTCGTTGCACACACCATCTTGCTACTGCTGATCCTTCTAGTTCTGGGGCTGGAGGTGTCGTCGTTACCAGTACCACTAGCTGTCTTTACTACTTCAGGGCTAACGTTCCTGGGGGGTTTGTTTTATGTAAAGCTAATGTGGCCGTCTTGCCACCGAGACGTTGTGATCGTATCGGTAAAATCGTTCAATCGATTGCTGCGGTAACGGTTAGTTTGTCTCGAGAGGTAAAACAGAATCAAAAATGGACCCTCTCTTGAACGTACTGACCACCGACCATTTGAACACTAACAACCACTACACTTAGGATAGAAATGAGAATACAGGTGGAAACTAGCTAGACACCCATGTGCGTACAGGTGGCGGTCATCCTAACCTGTTCCAGGCCAGGAACAGGCAACGCCATCGAGGTAGAGACTATCGTCAAATGAGGGATGCGTATATAACCAAATTTATGACTAGACTATTGCTCGTTACATGCTGGTGCTATTGCCAGTACGATGCTAAAGTTGCGTCAAACAAACAAGGCTGGGAAAGTGTTTATTAGATAGGACATCAGCATTATAATTGCAGTGCGGCTGATTTCAAGTAATGTATCATCCATAATTCGCTGCAGATAGCGCCATTTTATCTGACTGACACAAATAAGGGATTGTAGCAGTGCCTGCAAATGAGCGTAAACGTATTTGCATCATTTGTCTTAAGATATCTCATAAACAAAGTACATTGTTGATTTCATGGCGCACATGTTACAAAAACTAGCATGCACGTGCTCCAACGGTTCAAAAGTCGCTCGCTCGCGTCGAAATCTATAACTGTCAGATTTGTTGTAGACGTACTTACGTTTTTTCAGTCTTTAAAAGGGTTCGTATATTCAATTATAAACGTTGGCTTAAATAACAGCTCTGGTTTTCTTAAAATTTTTCCACTGTTTTAAACCTTTCTTTTTAGAGGTGTTTCTTGAGCTTGGAGGAAAGGAACGAGCCGTAAGAGGCTAGGTCTGGCAGGCAAGGAGCTTTAAGGAATATAGGCTTTGGGCCTTTTACGGAAGACGTGATAAAATTAGAAAGGTGGACGGCAGTTCTTCCTCTGAGCCCTTTTGTCTTGAGATAATATTGCAGAATAGTCCGGCATATCCCTTGTGACGTACCCATTATTATGCGAGCCCTCTGAGGATTATTCGACAATCCTCCAACACGACTGGGTTTGTGTTCTTCACGTCCTCGATCATACTCGCTGTAATATGTCGCCAGAAACGGACGTTCCTTTCAGGGCTTTCCTGACAGTCGATAAATTGTTAGTTCCACTCGTTTACTCTACTTTTGAGTCACAACAACGACCCTAAAAACGCTCCGTACCGCACCCAGCACTGGCGAGCATTTGATTTCAATCCTAACATAGAATTTAAATAGCAAATGATATCGCATATTGACTACGAATGGATCGCTTGTAAATGCCAAATAATCTGAAAAATGATGGTCCTTCACGCCATATCCGTGTTAATAATCAGGTTTATATTTGTTTTGTCGATGGCGCGTTCTCAATGTTGACCCGCATACACCCCAACATGTCTGTGTGTTAACAAAGCAAAGTTTTAACACGTATGTCAGCACCTCCATTCCTTACGACATCTGTAGACAATTATACAGCCGTTACTGTCACATTTTGTAGTTCGCTTCTATACGACGCACGCTGTTATTTACGTCAGGCACGGCAAACCGCACCGTCTATGAATTGCATCACAATGCGTCGTTTTTACTGCTGCCTCTATTACTCTAGCAGCAGTACCATCGCGGAACAGAGATATAAGAGATTAGACGCTCGTGTCATCATCATCATCGTTATGACTATAATTCTCATCGTTTTCATGATCTTGGCGGAGACACCGCTATCCGGAGAGATCGGGCCATCATCCGTCACTTTCATAAGTCCATAAGAGTAGAAGAACAGCCTGTTAAATGTCCTATCTAAAGCTAATAAAGCCGTGACTGTGGCAATGGTCGCGGCAACGGTGGCGGCTGTTGTTAGCGATACCACCGGCGTCCCAGCAGTGTCGCTATTATCGCCGTGGTTCTCACATGTAGAACACTGCATAGGTTATTGTTGACAGGCAAAAGGGGAGCGAAATAGGAGGGGCAGAAGGCTGGACATGATATCATGATTAGCGTCGCGTTTTCGACGAGGTCTATTTAGTGTCTGTATATTATATTATACGATATTTACATGTGTATGCATTCGAAAGCTCTGTAGGGAACGGGCGACTTCATCACAATGCAACAGCAACAGAGCAACTAATACTCCACAATAACATCTGCATGCACTCGCAGTGTGTGTGTGAGAACGTAATTAATGGTAACTAATCGACCATTTCTGTATGTTGTTATCTCCGCCCTTGTTGACGTTGTCGTTATCGTTATTGTTGTCGCTCCCACAGCGGCTACTTGTGTTGCGCAATGGAGCACTATGATCGGAGCTGACAAAAAATCACATGGGGCCAAACTTGTCGTCACAAGCCCATTTAGCTCAATGCAGAAACAACCAGTACTCACTGACTGGGTGATATGGTTGGGCAGCTAACGTACGCATTGCCAATACTACCAGTAACGGAAACAGCACCGGCGGCGACAATGCCCGTTACGCGAAAATTATATGGACAGACCCATACGCCGTGACGAGAACTGCGCGACGCCCGGTCGGCGGCTAGCCGTCAGGTGTCTCGCGGCCGCTACGGTTCTGCTTAGCTTCGTCCATTTCATTCAGTCCGTCTTCAAAGCAGAGACGCCGCTACTGGCAGCGTCGAGAAAGCGATGGACAAGCGCCGTGGCATCAGGATGAACACAGCCGTCAGCGCCATCATCTGCCATGCGCAGGCAATACCAGCAGAACATGTCACAATAGCGAGCGCATTCGAGCGGCCGTTGCTGATAGGCGCACGCAAAGGACTGAAAGCAAAACGCCAGCGAAAGTTTACCGTCGATATGAATAGCAATAGCAGAAGCAATTGTGCTACTGCCAAGGTCAAAATATTTCAGCAGGATATCAAGTCCTAAGTACCTAATGATGAACTCACTCGAAGTTCCGTGGCACAAACAAACATTTCCTGGCTGTCTCAAATGTATGACAAATTCGTGCAGTTGGCTGTTATTTGCTGCGTCCGTATACCAGCAATGATTCTCTCAGAGTAGATTCATATCATCAAAATCTTCACTTCGAAGGTTGTTAGTAGCAATTAAATTATAGCTATATATATATATATATAGAAAGAGAAAGGATAAGAGCAAGAGGGCGTTCAGGAATACTTTTCTATTTCAATGTAAAAAGATATAAAACATACAATCATGTACGCCGTGCCAGCAACTGATAGCACTGCTATCGGCCAACTACCTTCACAACAGGAAGCACTTGTTGGGCGCATATCACGACCCTTGATGTATTAAAAACTGGGTGTCCGGAATACGCTCTGACTCGGTTACCCCTTTACTTTGTGTTCACGAGGTGAATGCATACGGCAAAATTTTTGATAGCTCAAACGGCTGCATAGAGTGGTACGAGCAGGGCAGTGCAAGGCCGAAAAACACAGAGGGAGCTAGACGGGCTTACCATTCGTGCATAACAATCACACGCATTTAAACCAGTACGTGCTTTTGAAGTACAGACAGACTTTATAGAACAGTACGCACAAATCTACGAAATCAAGGTAACCACAATAACCCTGATCGCAGTCATCTACAATCACACAAATGCGTACAGGGGTTCGTGTACAGTGCCTTACATAACGCACAAATCGGATCTTAAGAAATAAATGTGCTGATTTCGAAGCTGTCCGGTAGCACTCTATGAAATGCTGTTTCAGACTTTCTCCGATGACGGTTAACGTTGCAGCAGGTACCCTTTCTGCTGATGCTGCTGCCGGTAATAAATATTATCATAAAATTCACTATTGCGTTTTTAGTCTTCATTCATTTCCTCTAGTTTTCCAAATCACTCTTAGCATTTTGTTTCTTGAAAACAAATCTAACCTTCATATAGCGTACGCATTACGTGCTGACTTGTGCGCTGGCTGCTATAAGCCGTTGCTTTGCAAACGGCATTGGCGGTCAGATTGATAATGAGCAGCCATTGATTTTGTTTCGGCACCCCCATCGTTGCGGTTTGTACCACTGGGCCCTAGTGGCCACGACATATGAAGTAACCCCGTCTCAGCGAGTTACCTTTACACACCTCAGTATCAGTGGTAATACAATAAACAGCAGCAGCGGTCTCGCAAGAATTAACTAATTAATGGTGGTCTGGGTTCGAATCCGGACGGAGACACACCTCGTTCGGTGCTAAGAGCTATGGAATGGCTAACAGTGCTTCTGAACATAAAACTCGAAATACCTAATTTAGCTATCCAGTTCTACAGGCAACACTCGCGTGCAGTAACAATAGCACTTTTGTCGCATATGTTAGTCGTGACGGAAGCTCTGGTCGCATCGCAGTAAGGAAAAAAAGCACCATTTACCAATGGCGGACGCACTGGTCCCTTTCGATGACGCTGCGTTCGCTGGTGGCGTGTGCTACTTTCTTGTCGTCGACATCGTTTGTCACCGATTGCTCTTAACGTCATTGACCGCCGAAATGTTTACACAACTTTGTCTTCTGTTGGCATTTCAGTTCGATGGATTGCTGGATGGTTGAAGATCCGATGGATTTTCGCGTTCTTCTAGTTGAACTTGTCGATTAGCAAACCAGCTCTACAATGGGTGTTTTTTTTTTATCTTTCTCTCTCTACTACTGCTATCACAGTGGGCGCTACGACGGCCGCCGCCGCCGCCGCTCATTTTTGAATTTTTCGTCGACTAGATAAACTGTTCAGACAGCCATTATTGCCCTGTACAACTTTGCCCGATTTGTTTGTTTTGTCTGTTGATCGGCAGACGTTTTACGGCTTCGTTGTTTCTATCATTACCCTGTTTGTCCTCATCTGTCATCGAGAAATATGGCT
The DNA here is from genome assembly GCF_002443255.2 of Varroa destructor. Taxonomy (NCBI): domain Eukaryota; kingdom Metazoa; phylum Arthropoda; class Arachnida; order Mesostigmata; family Varroidae; genus Varroa; species Varroa destructor. The sequence continues at coordinate 23,235,768 of NW_019211455.1, read as the reverse complement.
TACTGCTCGCTTGTTCAACAACTCATATATTCTCATAGTAGATATACTCATATGATTATAGTGTCGATATGCATACGTTCTGCATATGTATGCATATTATAGTATATGTACGATTGGCGTCTACTCGCTGTTGTCCGTCTCTCCGTCCGTCCGTGGGCTTACGTACACGTGCGTTCAACGATGCAGATAGCTCTACTTAATACACCGCGCACACTGTGCCAAATTGAGAGAACTGCCAACGCAAAAGTACGATGATCGAGCAGTAAGCGCCACATTTCATCGGCGTAAAGGATAGCTAACGCCGCTGATGCCGAACCGTTGGTCGTTGATCGGAATCATTGCGCACCGCGTTCCTGCAGTGAAGCTACATTACAACGGTTAATGTGGTACTAAAATGATTGCTTCTAGTGAAGCCGTTCCTCGGAGCGATTGGCCAGAGGCGAACAATAAATTGGATTGGTTGAGAAAACTATCACGATTGCGACGTCAACACAGATGTCAGCGATGGAGAGCGAGCCAATGACGAGAAAAGGGGCGCAGCTTGAATCATTGCAAGCGAGGCGAAGCCACTTAAGGTAAAGGCGACCGTTGTCCTGTCGCTATCTGTGCTGTTAGAATCTGAAGCTTCGCGATGCTTACCTGATCCGAAGTGATTGTTACGGCACACCAGAGACTTTGCTGTGAACGTCGGCGGGCTGACGCTCATAAGAACGTCACGTACAGACGTCAAGCCGTAGCATAAACACAGTTACTGTGATTAAGTCGCAGAAATTCTAAGTTAGGTCGAGTTACAAGCAGGTCTTCACAGAAACCATAAGAGGGCAATAATAAAAACAGAAAATAGCAACAGGAGTCAAACCGCGCCGAGATGCTACACTGGGCTGGTATGTGGGCGCTGGGTTTATTTGGGATGGTGGACTCTTCGGATTTTGACGTCGTCTGCGCCCAAGCAAACGCTCTAATCTTAAGTTTAACCGTAACTGTCGATATTGAAACTATTCAATACCGGGAACACATTAATAGCAGCACTATCAACATCGAATGACTAAGTAAATGCGTGCAGTTTACAACAATAAAATACCCAAACATTTGTGCCTGTATCTACGGGTATGAGAATAAAATAAATGTCGTTAATAGATTATTTATGAGCTAGATACTGGCTCGAAACCGGGCAGAGTGTGCAAATGTTGACCATCTAGCCAGAGAGCACGTATAGTTAGAGGCAATTCATATGTATTGTTATCTCTGTATCGGGACATTGGTCGTATCAAGCTCCGCACCCCAGCTGATAGTGGAGCACTGCTATAGAGAAGCATCGACGTCTATTTTAAGCGGAACAGCTGAGAGTCAGCAATAACACCTTTTCCACCAAGATAGTCTTGAGTAGGATACAGTCACAACGCAGATTTCGTACTGATTCGATATAGTGGGGTACTAGGATGTCCTGTTCCATTCATAGCGTCCTAATCGATTTGTTTTTTTGCATCTCAATCTGCAGGCGGACTCGCTGCTCCGACGAAGTTCTATCGTGGTCAGCCGATACTCACGCGGTGGTTAGATCGCGGTTGTGCTGCGATCCTCCGGCATCTGCTCTATGTCGAAGGCAATTACCTATGTAGATATGCATCGTATTGTGATGACCCGTTGCTCCGTACAGGCGTGCTCATCCTTTCTTGTCTGCTGACAGCGGTGTCACCTATAGGATGCGTCGCGTCGCTCAGGCGCTTCAAAGGGCTTCACAACCCGCCTCAACTGCACTAACAATGAAATTGTTGCCTTGGAAGTTAGTTATCACACTACCGCTATTGCCGTTGTTCTACTGTCGTTACTACAGCGTCGCCCCTCGTTTGAAATTCACGTAGAATTCCCCTTGACGAGGAAGCCGGCCCATCTGCAATTGTCACTTGCTGCGCGCCTTCGTTGAAGCCTACAATCACCACACTAAAACACTACGAATCATTTAATGTCGGAATAGCAGCAGCAGTAATAACAATACAGATAGATCTTGCAGCCGCTCCCTATTCTTCTTGTCCCGAGTCTAGAGTGAGTTGATGTGCAACGCGTTGACGAGCGGCTAATTACGTAGCTAGTACCCTCTTCATTTCGAGGTTCTTATTCTCCGTTAGCTTATTTTGCTCCGGCTATCAGTTGGCGTTTAACAATGATCAGAAACAGAAATAACTTTTTTACCGTCAGACCCAGTCAGCCAACCCATCAGGTAGCCGACAAAGATAGCATCTACGAACACAGTGAAAAGGCAAACTGCCGCGCGAACTTCACTTCGAGAAGCAATATCACCCGTATGGTGGCTGGAGAGAGGTGGCGGCAGCCGTTGAAAACAACAAAACAATGTTGAGATTTCGGCCATGGCGATAATCAGTGGAATAGTAGAATAGCTAGGCGGACATCCCGCAGTAGGAAGCGAGTAAAAGGCGAGAAGTGAAGGATAAGATTAGAAACAGATTTTCAATTTTCACCTCTCACTTAAGTTTTGATAGGATTCTGAGTTCCCTGCACCTCAAGGACTTTGTCTACACTTCAAAACGTAAAATGTAAACGCATTAGATATAACTACATGCTAAAAAAAAAAAAAAAAAAAAAAAAAAAAGAAGCACATCGTAAATTCTGCCGCTGTAAATGCTAATGCAAATCTAAGTGCCCTATTGAAATATCTAAAACAACTCACGGGAAACTCAAGTTGCTAAGAATCAGGTACTTATGTCTCACTCGAGACTTAGTAGATTCACAACAACATGGCCGATATTTACATGAACATAATTTTCATATATCTAGTTTAGTGTCCTATTTTTGTTATTTCAACTCATCGCCTAAATTATATAGACTGCACCTTTTGTTTTCTCTTGAGTTCATGTTGAACTTTATAATCGTCCAGCTACGAGGAGGCGTTTTTTTCGCGACAGGCCGGAACAGCATTAATGAGATATGCTTCGAGCACATAGTAAGTTGCAAGCATGTAACTTGTAACACTTAGCGCTGATTCACTTTTAACTTCAATATAGAGATACTTAGCCTTCGTCATCTGACGCGAAGCGTCGTCGTTGCAGATGTGACCGCAGACACTCGGTAGCATAAGCTAGCTCAGTGACTCAGCTCACTGCTCAGATGTCGATGGAGTCCAGTAGAGATAAAACCGAAATCGACCGCTCCTAACCGCCATCGAACGACGCAACACTTTTCCTATGGACAAGCAGATATAATCGGTCATGTGTTGCTTTGATCTTACTAGGAAGCCAGCCGCACAAGTATCAGGTACATGAAACAGACGAGAAGAACATATACTTATGCGTTATATATCGGAAATTTTTATTCGTAAATACAGTAACGAAGATAGCGTTAGCTTCGCCGCCGTAAAACGCTACAAACATATAACTCATCCAGCAGCCAACGGGCCTACAAAGAAGGCCGGTCGGACGAAGGCAGGTAAGTGGCTAGGTAAGTAGGCAGGCGACCCCGATGAGTGTAGAGACAAATTGCTATCATTTCGATCAGTCTCTGCTATTAACGACGAAATAACAGCAACGTTTCTGATCTAAGGGGCCAGTGCTGCTGCGTGTGCTGTCGCTGTCGCTTCAACTAATACGCCTTTTATTTAAACTGTTTTTGCGCGGGAGGTCTTCTGTTCCGTCAAACGTACCCATCAGATTGACACGTTCTTTTTTCTCGCCTCTTATTTCTCCCTGTGAGGTCAGCAGCTTAAGCCGACCATGAACGGCGACGACAACAAATTTGCTGTAAAATTTGGCCTTAATAACTACTCAGTGTAATGGTACCCTTTGGTATCCCAAGATAGACTGAAGGCGATAGCGAATGTATCGCAGTGAGGCTGCTGCATCTAAAATGTACCCGTTTGGCTCAGAATTAGACATCTGTGATGGTCGCACGTGATCGCCTATTTGACGGATCACCCAGGCCTGAGTTTTGGACAGACGGTGGACGTTGCTGTACCAACTCTGTGTGTGTTTTGCAGTATTGCGACAACAAAAACAACAATAACAGAAACAACAAAACGTTAGATGTATCCAATCGAATGCGGGGTACCGTTACTACTTCAGCATCGCGTTGTTGTTAAAACAGATTAGCAGTGATGGTCTATTGCTTTGCGCTGTCGATATCCGTGATAATTGACACAAGCAACTTATGAGCTATTCCCGTATAGCCTTACTGACGAATTCAGTTTATACGCAAAAACTATCTATTCTTCCGTTCAGTATCACTGGACTATCTAATGTTAAACCTAAGACTGATGACACACCATATTGCCCTGTAATCTTCTGTGACCGATCTGTATGCGTACATTTAAGCATGGGATATAGCAAGTGGAAATTGTTAAAATGCCCAGCCATTAGCGGAGTAGAGATTATCCATTGGGACAATATTTTCGGAATCGTTGCATTTTTACACAGAGTATTAAGTATCGTAATGATAAAAATTACTTTTAAGGAACATCTAATTTTACCTCTGTGAGTTACTCATGTACGTCAACGCTTTAAAATCGTAGAACTGCTTGAAACCTTTAAAAAATGTCCTGCTTCAACCATATGTAGCCTGTCCTATTGGAACGAACAAAAGATTCTGTTTCTATTGCTGCGTGTCACTGTTAAGTTTATGGAAGTGATCTTCAAGCAGTCCACATGTAGCCTGATGACCTTATAAGCCAAATCGAAATACCGTGAAAGAAACGCTTGTTCCACAGTGGAGAGACCATGTGTCCCGCAAACTGCTCTTCATTTTGTCTCTGGAGCTATGATGCCTTCCTACGATGCACTTTACGAAATGCATCAGTCATTCGGAGCTAAATCTGTTAGGGTAAACTGAACTTTATAATCGACAGAACTGTAGGATTGGGTCACAGACAACATACGAAAGGACCGATGAATGAAAGATGTAGCAATCCGAAGCTTTTTCGATGGCAGTTCAGCATCATCACCGCTATAAACACGTATACTACTGAAACGGTCAACCTGCTCCGTGCATATTCTAGCAGCCGTACGACCCGAGCTGACTCAGTCAGTATCACTAGTACGCGTACCACTGCGGCTGCCGTTGCAAAGGCCGTCATCAAGTTCACGCCGCTCGCTATTTCCACCAGACTCACTCCCAGCTTTGTGTAGCCGGTCCTAGCACTGACAACTGATCTGACCTGGATCTGACTCTCTGATCTATAAAGAAGCTGCGTCATCGGCTCGAGTTGGTTCTTCTGGCCTAGTTACTGTTCCTATTTAGTACTAATAGTAGCACGTGAGGCAGACGCCGCCGCCGCCGCCGCCGCTCATGGTATGGCGACGACCGGTATAAGCCGGGTACATTTAGTAGCACATACGTACCCCAACCATGTGTGTTCGGTAATAATGGTACCTCGCAGAGACGTGAAGCGATGTGTATCCGAGAAAACAACGTGCCATTGACCCGTAGTAGTGAATGTAGTTAACTAGCAAGGACGGATGAAATTTTCTTGAATGTATGCTGCTTTTTGATACAAATTATAGAGCCTACGGGTGCTTCAAAGCCTGCGTCCAAATTCAGTCTGCGGAATCCAATCGCAATAGCAGTAATCGTCGATAAATGGAACGCCGATAAAGGATTCGATACGGGCATCATGACTTTCAAGGCGCAATACGATAGTGTGAAGGTGGCTCGCAAATCCGTTGTTCGGGCGGAAAGGAAAAGCCTGCACGATCCTTCGTGCCACGACGATGCGTGCTGCGTATATGTTGTGCGGGGTGAAGAAGGAATCGCAGTGCGTAGTTCGCTTGCGGTCGCTGTGTTAGCGCACGTAAAACAAAAACACTTTTGATTAGTCCGGCTGTGTCATTATTCAGTTTTAGCGAACTATCTGGCCCATCAATTCGGTGGGGTTCTATGTCATGAGAGTGGGTAAAAAAGTTCAGACAGTGTTGTTGCTACCTGTCGAAAAGCGGCATATGGGTTGCCCTGTATATATCACAGAAATACTAGGGTATAATAGAAAGCGTTTTGCGAAGCCGTCGTTCACCGCAGGCCGCAACCGGAAATCATGATGTGTTCGCTTAGCTCTAATCACAGGGTTTAGACCGTCAATTAAATGAACGAGCGCGTCTGTGTCGATGAAGGCGTTTATTGGCGAAGTTTTAGCTGTCGGAAATAATATTGTCGCTGGAGATGTTACTGAAATGAGCGGTGGTTCGGCTGCCGCCATTGCTGTTTTTTTATTACTATCGATAGAGAGATGTTTTCACTTCGCACGCTTCGATACAAATCACTAACCCCTTTATTCAGTGGTGATCCTAACGCTTTCTGCTTCCATCAGTGGTCGTATAGACGCGTATAGCTTCTGGACACATCTTTCTGAAAGCGCTATTGGTCGCCTGCTGCGTCGTATTTGTCGCCGGCGTCATTATGGCAAACTGAAATAGCCAATATTTGATCCTGTGCGAAGGCCAGCGTTTAGCCTAGGTCTGTTCCCCTTTGCGTATGTGCCGGACGAAGCGTCGTGTGGAAATGACTGTGCTCGATAGCATCTGATTTTGTTGATTTTCTAATTGGTTTAGACAGAGCATATGTTCACTTTCATGAGCCATATACTTTTATATGAGTTCGCATACTTAGACAAAGAGAGGACCCCAGTTAGGGCTGAAATCGTGCCGCAAGATGCAGACGAATGGATGTTAGCAGCTGCATACAAACTTGATACCTTCTCTTTTGAGTCCTGCGTTGCTGCTCGTCGATGAGCCTTTAAGCATTGTTTGATAATATATCTAAAATTATGTATAGGCTCAGTTTGAGAATGACTAGAATTAAACGGAATAGATACTTTAGTTTCCTAACTGGTAGAGCCTTTGAGAGATACGTGCCAGTTATGCTTATCATCCGTGTTTGTTTTCGTCGAAGCTGTAAATGATTTTAATCTTAAAAAAGGTTCACTCTTCTAGTGAATGTGATGCTTAGTCTCCTTTATATATCCTGTATTACCTTTCGTTCAACGATGACTTCTTCATCAGTTGTTTGTGCCCGTTCACAAGGCACTTATCCCATATGAGGCATACTTTTTATTAATTGAGTCCGTTATTTTTGCAGCTATAAGCTCGTAGCAAGTAGATTCTATTGGGGCGTCCAAATTCAGACAAACGTTTTTGTCTAATCTATTTTTTGTATATTTATTTGCATGTCTGCCGGCATCCATCCGTGCGCTATTTTCGGTGCTAGAAGAAAGCCACTTTAATCTAAAACATAACATTAAACTTGTCGTGGCAGAAAATAGCGCATTGTTTTCATTAATTAATTAAAGACCCTATTGTGCAACACCTTCACGCGAAGCGAATCACCTACCAAAATCAAAAACCGGCTTTTTTTTTTATCCAAATTAACACTTTATTACTTTTAAACAGTTTTTGTCAGGTCTAGATAAGATTTCTATCAAGTAACTATGAAAATCTTCGACAGATTCTAGATTTCAAAAATCAATAAAAACATTGAAAATGCCGTGAAAATCCGTTGGTGCTATATTTGCATTTTTTTTCCTTAAAAACAACGGATCATTTTGGAAAACAGAATATCAATTTCTAATCGAATCCAGTCCAGATAAGATCCAATAATTAGTCGTTTTGAAACTCCCTTCGCTATTTTGCACCTTTAGGACTTTTTGGCCGTTTTGAGCCTTTGCCTTTTTGGAACTTTCAGTTCGACTTTTTTTAACTGCAGATCAAAGATTTCAGTACTGAAGTGTAGTCGCACCGCATGATGCCTATATTGATAAACATAGGCGTCAGGAACGACATTTCCAGCATATATAAACGATTCTTTCGAAGTATCCGGTTTTCTTTGGACAACTCGTATAAAAAAAAAAAAATGGCCGGATTCAGATGTTCCAATTTTCGTACGTAATAGAAGTACGTAAAGAAACAAATCCGTACAAGATTGTCTCTTTCATCTTTACACAGCAGCAGAAATCACGAGTACCAACTACGTCTACGACATCATTCACCATTCGTGGTCGCATACTCACGATGCCGCTTGCCTTTGACCACCATTAGTGGCCGGTTACCGATGGCATATAAAACCATGCTATGCTTGTTTCATGTGGAAGTACGAAGGAAAAAATTGTTTCTTGCTATTATGATTATTGCTACTTTCTACTGTCTCCGCTAGCTTTTTTCCTATTGAAGCAGCTGTTCATTTCGCTAGTTTCGACGCGCCTAGAGCCGTAGTCTACCGTTACCGTTTCCGCCATTACCCTTCCCTCCCCACCCCGCGAGACCCTTTTTTTCTCAGCGCGTACCCAGATATAATTTGCAAGGTTCGCGCTCTATTTTGTTGCGGCCATTCATCGCTGCTGCCGCTGCTCATTGCCCCTCCAGAATGAAAGGATAGATCCAAGGAAAAACAATGCGTTCCCTGCTCGTCTGCGACTCATCAACGGAACGACAGCGGCGTCATCATCCGGGTGTTCGCGGGTCAGCGACAACCGACCGGAACGGCGACGGCGTCACTGCTGCCAGCGACAGTGGGACGCTTAATCAGTACGTGGATCACTTGGACCGATAGGCAGACGCATAAAAAAACATTGAGAGAGAATCGTTTACCTCATAACTAGTCGGTCTAACGAAGCATAGTAAATTACAAAATAAACGAGAGAATGGCGCCTGTGCCGAAGTGGCGGTAACTGGAGCAGACGCGGCGGCAGCGGTATAGCGCGGCAGGACAATTGCACTCACTTCTCGTTTATTGGATTGGCGACAAAATAGCAACCGTCTGTAAGCCAAAACCGAAGCCATTACTTTTAAATAGTATTATTGAACTTAATATGGGCCATTTTGATCCCCTGGCATTTTTCTGGTAACACCATATTCCCATTAACTTGTGTGATTTCTGGACAAAAAGTTGCGATGAGTGACTTTTGCTTCTATTGAAACTAAATTAACACTATCAAAGGATTTTTGCAGAGGCTGCAAAAATGATAGTCCAATGATGCACGACTCGGACTATACGGCGAACGCATTGAGATTTCCCGACGAAAGATATATGGCATTGTCACGGTGGAAGGCAACGCCTGTCCTATTCACTAGTTCCGGCTGATTTTCTTTAGTGGCTGGTTGTAATCTTGTTAGCTGTCGACAGTAGAAATCCGAGTGAAGCGTTTTGCCAGACGGCAGCAGCAACTTAGAATGCACGATTTCTTTCCAGCATACATAGCATCAGATTTTTTGGCACCGTTCTCGGCTTTGTTATAGATTATACAGTCATTTTTTTCCCTGATCTGCGCAATTTTCATCACGCGTGATCAGCCACTTTAGAAATGGCTAGCATTTTCGGAGAATTTTGCCCACCAATAAACTCCTTTTTTTTTTGTGCATCAACTCATGTGACACCCAAATGTCGAACTTTTTTTTCCCCCTTCTATAGCTAACTGCCTCCAAATGGGTTAAGATTGTTTGATGGCAGAGATTTACTTCCTTTCGGCAATATCATAGCTATTGACGTGTCGGTCCCGCTCAATCATTAAGTTTTTTTTTCTTAATGGGTCGACCACTACGAGAAGCGTCTTTTACATCAAAATTTCCGGAATGAAACTGGGTCTAAATCACTGTAGAGTATGGCAAAATTTCAGTCGTTTTCGGGACTCCTAGTAGAAATCAAATAGAGGCATTCAACAACATTCATTGTGTAAAATGTTTGTTTTCAAATGATACCGCCTGCGACCCGCCAAACGCAACCTACGCTGCTGATTCTAGGTAGAAAAACTGTCTATGCCTTGTCGACAATCCAATATCATGCTAACGCAGAAGTGGCAATTTGTAAATGTAGTTAGCTTCGGGTTTCGGCCCAATGTTAAGTTATGTGATTTGATCCTGTAATTTTACCCCCAAATTAGCATCTTGGATGGCTCTGCTAACAGGACCGTAGTTGTTCGCTTACAGCTATCCCGCCGTACACCACGAATTCTATTAACTTACTGCAATTATCCCGTTTGTATCCAGTCGTTGTCTTCCATTCAAATGTTTAACAGCCCAGCAATTATTTCATCATCTGGCTCGAATATTAATGAAGTTACTTCAAATTACGCCCAGCAGTTTCTCTGTTACGGCGGATCAGCCTCGTCGTTTATGGCGATGGACAAAAATCGGTTAAAAAGCAGATCTATGTTTTGTACACCTCGAATGCCGGTCTAAATAAACGAGCAAACGGTCACAGTTATCGCCACATTCATCACATATATACATATATAGTATCCCACAATTAAACCCTAAAAGATTAGGCCAAATTTTCTGATAAGGACTTAAATTTACGATTCTACGTTCACCATCGAAGAGAAGCAAATAAGCGTGCACAGTCACTTGCAGCTTCAAGTGAATTATTGATGACAGATATCGTCCAATGGCTCGTTGTGTTTTTCTGAGGGCTTAAGTGCTCCCTTATAGCGAAGTACGGAACAAACATATACACTAGATTGGCTCAAACCTATTGGGGCTGTCTTGTTCTCGGAATAATATAACGTAAAACTAAAGAGAAACCACTTCCTCGTACCGAAAGGTCTCGTGGGAGCCTTCAGATTACTCAGCGGGCACATTAAACAGGCACTTGATACTCTACCATTGGATGAGAGCCTTAAAATAATTATAGTACATGAATAAATATGTTCTTACGTTCGGTGAAACAATATAAAGTCAAATAAAAAAAATGCGGTCTTCCAAAGTTTCCTTGAGCCTTAGAAGACAGAGGTAACCTCGGATCAATTATTTAGGAAACTCCAGAAAAAAAAGCACACGTTAATGAGGCCCTCAGAATCGTCACGGTTCTTTTACACGTAAAAAAAATCGCACAATAAATAAAATAATTCATTTAAATTGTTCTCGCCCTATACAAATGGCCTTTAATATTTACGAACAGCAGCAACTGCGACGCTTCCTGCCAGACGTCAAGTAATATATACATATATATCTACTAAGTTCACTTTCGTGTAGGGAAAGAATATTTGTTTTATTTAGTATTTTATATTATTATGAATTCTTATCGGCGTTTCGAGACGTAAAGATCGAGGCAATAACTTTAACTGTACATCACGCTGACGTCAATTCTTAACTAGAACGTATTTCTCGATTCAGCCCATTATCTGTGACCATTGAGTATTAGCTCCGTGGAAGATAACCACGTGAATATTTAGTAATATCAGTACAGCATGTCTTTGCCTTCATTCTAGATAAACACGATATGGCCGATATGTGTTCTCTACAGAGTATTCTTCATCGGGATTCATGAATTGATCCTCAATCTATTCGCTTATTGAATTTTGTTGTCTTCCATACCTTTAGATCCCTTCCTTGACTGCCAGTTCCGATCGACCTGCCCACACCCGAACTACTTTAGAATTAAAACTTGAGTCGTTTTGTTAACGCCACAGAAAGGCTTTTTTTTCCAGAGATATGAGCAGCTTGAAATGCTCCAAATCGTTCGTGCTCGTCAAGCGAATGAAAACCGCGCCAGGACAAAGGAAGATCCTTAGTGTGGGCCAATGTGTGCGTATGTGTGCTGTATAACGAGATGAAGCTCAGAAAATAGATATAGAGCCTAGTAACCGCTGGAGGAATCGAAGCAGCGGTTCTTAGGGGCGGTACGTGTCAATCGACGGCAGTGACCCTTCTCGAGAAGTCGCAAATGTTCTGTTCTCAGCATTAGCCAGTGCGTGATCGCTGCTAAGAGACGCTGGCGCGCACGCCTAGGAGATCTCATCTGTCTGAGTCGGATCGTGTTGCCTATAGCCCATGCACAACGATCAGTCTTTAACCACTACGGCCAAATCAAGACAGCCAGTTGAATCAGACGAATGTAACGTAACGCTCATTATGGGCCCTGTTCATTGTAAAAACACGACAGATAAAATTCGGTAAAGTTCAAAGGATTGTCCAAATAAAAAAGGTAGAGTACGGCTATAAAACGGAAAATTTAAAAAATTTGACGCAAACTGGTAACCAAATTAGTTCCGTTTCTAATCTAACTTACTTCAAAACGTATTGGCAACAAACGGAGATGGTCAATCTATCCTGCGCGAGCTATGATGGTCGTTCAGGGATGATCTGGTTTGCCGCACCACTATATCAACCATCGAACCAGAACACCTCAAATATATTCATTCTCAATATTTTTGATCATTTTTCTTGGAAGTAATAAACGCTTTTCAGCCCGTGCTCCCGTCGTCAGCTCATTTCTTTCTTTTTCAAAGGGCGATTTTAGCCATCGACTGTAATATCAGTAGTGGTTATAGTAGCGAGAAAGTCATACGAGAGTCACCTTTCTCTTGTTTTTCGTTACGCCAACCATGTCGAGCGTAAGAAGCGTCGCGATGTTTAATGAGCCAGAGATTGCGCTAACGACGTTATCGTCGTTCCTTTCGTGTGTCTCTACCTACTGCAGCGGGTGCTCCGAGTGCTACGATAATAAACGAACGCACGTAGGCGAACCTTCTTCATGCGCGAGACTTCTCCATGCGCTGAGTCCACATCGCATGAACGTGCGGGCAAAACGTTGCAATCGTTGTCGAACTGAGAGAGAATTAGTTCGAATCGACGGCGGGCAAGCACCGTACGTCTACACTTTCCCCCCCTCTTTCTCTCTCGATTGTTGCTACCGCTACCTCCACTGCTATGATTGTTGCTGATTTTCGTTTTCCATCTCGACGGCTAGCAGCTGAGCAGCATCCGGATGAAGTATTATCTATGACTCATTTGTCTTGGTGTTAGGTTAGTGGTCTGGTTTTTCGGTCCAAATTTTTGATTTTTGTTTTTATCGGCTAAGACATCTTTAAGCCAGCCTTGTTCGTCCCTGCTTAGAGTGAGCTCAATGTACTGTTCGCATAAACAGCACGGAATGTACGGGAAATTGTGAGGTTTCACTTAGAAGTTACTTAACTAAGCTATACAAAACGTTTGTTTGGTTATTACACATATAAATCGAGATCCGTAAGCAGAGGTGGTCAGAATACTGGGCAGAGAAATAAGGCTGCTTTACCACCAAACTCGTAATCTACCGCTTATATAGACTTCGCCTTATATAAAAGTCGCCTACGGCGCTCTGCAAATGCTGCATTCTCCTCCATTGATATAACGCTATTACAGATACTATTATAAAGACGTACAACGACTAGGTAGCATCTGCCGTGAAATGCTATCTTTTTTCGTGCAGTTGGTTTTCCACGGTGATTTTATACGTTTTACGGTTCCGCAGCTATGGATACTTGTGCTCTGAGCGTCAATCCTAATTAAGGGAATTCCAAGCTCTAAAGCTTAGTTCGGTTCAGGTCTACATAGGTACTTTGCAGCATTAGAGCATGGAAGGTAGTTGAAGCATTTGACGACTTGCCATTCGATACGAGATACGAAAATGTTTCGTTGTTTGCCATCACGACGGCGGTAACGAAAAAAACACAGACACAATAGGAATGACAACAGCTTTATCTAGCACGGCAGCTTCGTTACCATTGTCACTACGAGTGTTATACTAGTGAATTGTTAGCGTACATTGCTAATCTTTTAAACAGTACGAACATATGACCGATAAGCTAAAAATACGGCGCGTTGTGAGGCCGCTCATTTTCGGCCAATGCTCCAACCGCCAGGAAATTCCATTAGCGGTTTGTACGGCTGACGTTCCTCTCTAGTCCACTCTATTAGTTAATGTTTTTTGTGTCATTGTGGCCTGTCGCCGTACAGGCCAGACCAGACCAGACCAGACCGACCGCAGCTGTCCTGTATGTGAATGAGCATATGTAATAGGGAGGTCACCAAAGCCACAATCAAATTAGCATAGGATAACATGTCGCTATGTGTTATTTGTGTCTATCTGTTCGTTTGTCTGTTTAATCGAGACGAGCTGCTTCGACCACGTCTCTTAGGTTATACCTACATAGCGCGCCACAAGGTCTGTCTCGCATACGGGGGGTCTCCACACTTAGCGACGTCTTTTATGATATGTTCAATGTAAAGAAGCTGGGCCGTTGACAACTACGCTAAGTTACGAGGTATTCGTTACTCTTCAATTAATTACAAAGTGGCTGCCCGTAGAAGCATTGTTTTGTAATATTGTTACGCTGTTTCTAATGCAGAACTCGACATAACAGATTCCGACTCGCTGTCCGTCGGTTTATAGGCAGCCGCCGTAACATAAGCGCAAACTATCCGGTAAGTTAACAGATCTCAACTGAGCTTAATTTAATAATTGAAAGGGATTGTCTTATACGTGCCAATGTCCACAAATGGGTTAGTGTAGAAGTACAGCTTCATGATGCTCCTAAGATGCGCCTCAGCTTAAATATATATAGAGCTACGATAAAAGAAGTGCAGCCTTCGATCTTCTTGTTTGAATTCGTATGAAAACAATAAGTATTTAAGCAATAGTTCTATATATTTGGCTAATTTTTACTATGACATACTCATTATCTTCTACACCATGCTGCTAGCAAACTCCGCTCCGTCGTTTAAAAGCCGCGCTAAGACGTTATATAGGATAGGGAACTTACCTTTTCCTTACTAAATAATCGTTTGTGTTTTCCTCAGCTGTAGAGTTCATCATAAATCGAAACGCCGGGTTAGCTCTGCCTGTGACGAGCAACAAAACTAGTTTTGTAAAGCTTACTAAATGTAATAAACGTATAATTATGATGCTTTTTTATTTTTATTTTCTCAATGCTAGTCTGCCTTTAAGTACGAGTGCATTACTGATAAGGAGCACATAGCCGTAGAGCGCATAGAGCTCTCATCCGCGTATAGTCATATAGTCAGAACAACCGCGATTGACAATTTCCATTTGATTACGCCAATTAGAATACATTTAACAGAAAAATAAGTTATGATTGCACCTTAGATTGGTTTTAATAATAAACTAATAACTAAAAAACACGCCTGTTAAGGCGAAATCAAAGAACTTCTTATTTGGAGATACCCTTTATATGCCGATTGGCCCGCTAGGCGGCATGTTCGGTAATATAGTTTATTTTATTAAATGAGACCAGTGGTAATAAATAAGTATAACATAATTTCAAGAACAGCCGTAGATAAATAAAGTTTTATTAATTATTATTACTGGCGGTTTTGAAATACTGAGCGTTCAAACTAAATTTTTATACTGACAACATTCATGTTTAGGTTACTAATATTATATACTAGAACTTTCTATAGCATCAATTCAAATTGAGAAGTCCTTATCCGAGAGCTCGAAGAAATCTTTAAGTTAAATATTTCAGTTATTCGTGATAATTACGGAAACGTATCAATGTGTCATATAGAACATTTTGAATTTTTTTTTCAGATTAACACTCGTTAATATGGCACGTCGATATTACCCTCATATAAAATCCTCTAAAGTTATGACGAAATCTGAAAGTTATGAGAAATGAACGAAAATCTAAGGTAGTTAAGTAGCGCTAGATGGCCGCAGCTGCTCACGACCTCAAGTAGACACAGTGAGCGAAGTACGCGAGTCAGTTTTCAATGTTCTATTGCTTACCGTTAGGTTGTCCTATCCCTCTGAGTACTCGCCATCGTATTTCTCCACTTCCTCACACCTTTGCCATATGATTCGAAGCCCGAACGGAGCAAAACAGCGCGTTAACGAAGTCAACCGTAGGCCTCCTGGAGAAGATCTTTTGTTACCACAACAGCGACCAGCGTCATCACTAGCCGCTCGCAAGTCGTTAAGTGTCTCTAACTCACGACCCCCAAAAGTAATATACCCTCGTGTCCGCTTGGCTTATTTAACAGAGTGAGCCGTTCATGCCCCTGTTAGCTGCAATTGTCACGGACGTCACCTCAGGATTGACCATACGGTTGCTTTAAATTCAAGCAGTAAACAAAAGTAGCCGTAGCCATGCGTTGCACCCTCACTCAGCGTGACCAACTGCGATATGCGTAACCACGACTACTAAAACATGGGCGGATCTTGGCGTCTGGATGCCCTTGACCGCCGTTTCATTTTCCTCTCAACTTTAACCTAATCCAATTAATTCCACTGCAATTACTCTAACCTAATTGTGGTCACTAATAAGGACAACAACAATAATGTCTGCTTACAATGTAGGTGGCATAAGACGGATATATGCCGTGTCGTCGTAGAGTTTCAGAGAATGGTGATACGACGCTATGTTACCCGTAAAGATAGGGCGAGCTGCTCCGAGATGACGACGTTCGATAATGTATAAAAATCTTGTACTTAAAAATTTAGCTTAACCTCGTAAGTTGCGTCAATGGTACTTCTCGCTCGCTTGGGTACGAAAGCATCCATAGCATTTAGACATTTTACGGGTAACTCAAAACGGGTAACTTCATGCATCTGCGCGTCCAAGTGGCCGCAATGCCCGAATAAAAACGTAGCGCAAACGATCATTCTTCACGCCGGCGTTTAACTAGTAGCACAACGGCATAGAGCGACTGGTACATGATAGTCTCGGGACATCAAACCGATAGATAGGCGCGCATGCACAACAACGGCAGTAACGCACGCAGAACTTCGATCTGTGCTAGACATTTGTACTTAGATCGTAGACCGAATGTACACAGTCTATTGTCGAGTTAATTTGTTGTAAAAAAAATCGCTGGCCTTCTTTTCATCTGGAGAATAGCCCCAGACGAACGCTACGATGGTAGGGCTCTGAAAAGCACGTGAGTAACAGGTGAAAGGCACGCAACGATACGATCATTACTGGTTATCGAGGTTCACTATCCGAACTGGAACTCCTAACTTGTAGTCATCTCAGGCCATAGCTCGGAATCAGGCAGAATGATCGCACTGGAATATGGGTGACTTGTCGAAAAACTATTAAAAATGAATTTTACTTGTTTTTATAGCAATATCACATCCAGCATATAACTGGTGCCGTACGACCCGCCTCTATAATCTGTCGTATGTATGTTTATAGAAATTATAAGCATTTATTAGACAAAATAGTTTAGCAATAACGACACATATAGAAACTTCATTGCACTTGAATAGAAGTACAGGTACAACCTCGAATTAGAATTCTTCAGATGTGTCTATATGCCGCGCGCAAGCACAACCCCTACGTTTAGTTGTACATGTATAATATCCGGAGACAAACAGAGTTGCTTGTAGGCTAATAGACGCCCCTTGTGATTTCTTTCCAACTGCTGGAGACATTGACTTTGCTTTAACAAACTAGAATATCATGAGCGAGACTCACCTATGTGATTCACGATAGAGATTAACTGAAATACGGACACTGGCATAACTCTAGGCAACGGGCAGCTATCCTACCCGGATAGATCGAGATTTTTTGACAAATTAACGGGACAATTCATTGCGCATGAACTGGGACTTTTTAACAAATTAAATGAATGTGTAGATACTAATGCGATCAGGACATTTTTTATAATTGAGCCGACTTCCCGTATAGGGTTTTATCGACATTTGTAGTTTCACTCGGCCTGCTCTAAGGAAAAAAACAGCCAGGAATATCCTGCTTTATTCGCCACCCCTTTGCCGGTTCAGTTCTACGGAACGGAACACATATGGACGGGTTGTACGTGAAAACAAGCCTCTCGCACGCTCCTCTCATAGCGAGCGACTTCAGAACGTCCTGCCGGTTTCCCTATGAGACTCCCATAAGGTAAAAGAACTAGAGAAAAAAGCAAATGCGCATAAGAACAAGTTAAAGACGGCGAGAGTAGCGTAGGCCGAAACAACAAGGTACATGAACTCGAAAGTCAATACCAATATCACTTCCCCCATTCCATAGCGTCTCCAATGCCTTTCTTAGGGGGGTGGACGCTGCCAAGCAAAGGCCACTGGGGTAAGTTTGCCGCCGGTAGACCGCCGAATGGTACGTAGGTCAACCCCGGTTATGGGTTTGAAGAGAAGCACCGTTGCCAGCGGGATTCCGTGCTGGTACATACCATCATGGCTGGCGAGTGTTTCTAGATGTTGAACTACACAAATACACGTCGAACGTAACAAGGCCTTTTTGGCCGGTTGGTTCCGCTAGGTATAGTAATAGGGAAAAGAGGACGACAGAAAGATAAAATTGGTTTCGGCCAGTCGCTTTACGTTTAACATGCATTCTCACTGAATTCTGGCGGCCAGCTCAATTGCAGACAAAATACACCAGTGTTAAGTTCAGTATTTAGTGGCAGTGCTGGAAGTAGTTGTTTACGTCTAGCTATATTCTGGTGGCGGCTGCCGGTTGTGATAGGGTATTATTTTGTTGGAGCTGCGAACCTTACAGAGGTCACCACAGCTAGTGGCGGCGCTGGCTTCGGTAGCTAGGCATACCTCTCTGAATATTGAGAGGGCCGGTCCCTCTGAATATTACCTCGACCTCTGTCTACCACTTTCTGACAAACCGCACTCCCCGGCGGCAACGCGGGGAAGGTTAGCAGCCGGCAAAGTGACGGCTAAGCTGGACGAGCCGAGGCGGATAAAAGTAGGGAGACCTTCACGTGGGCTTTTGGAAGGAACGGGGGAGAAAAACGATAGGACACACTGATTGCTCGACAGCCAAGGGTGGTCCAGGAATCATATATAAAAACTTAACTTCACTTTACCAACTCGGAGCTATATGCTGCATCCTAGACTCAACATGCGCTAAAACCTGCGCATTGGCCAGTGTCAATGGAATGGATCCGCCCGCGCCTCACATTCTGCTATGCATCTGAATGTCAGCTAACTAGGCAACGTGATGTTCAGTTTCATCGTAGTTCCCAAAGAGCAGGAAAAGAAGCCTCCAAAGCGCCCTAAGTAGGTCGGCGTCTGGCGTGGCCGTCGTGGCTGGTGTTGTCAATGCCACCACCAGCCGTTGTAAACCTTATCATGCGGTGTCGCCGTCAGTGGCGACGGCGGCAGCGCATAAGGGTGCGGCACATTCGTTGCTAGCGGTAGCGGGGGAAGCGATCGTGGGCGATGGCAGGGGCAACTCTAGCGTTTCCTAAACAGGGTAATGCCATCGCGTTTTTTCTGCTGGCTCCAGTGTGGCTAAGTGGTATGCGCAGAGATCGCCGTGGTAACAGGGTGGTCGAGGTATCCAACTGCCGCGAAGGCCTCCCCAAAATGGCGTCGGCGAACCCGGCCGGTCTAGACCAGGCATTGTCGAATCAGACTCCCCAGATAAACTACATGCCTTCGCTGCTAGCTGCATGCTGGCGCGCGGCCCGGCGGGCGTTTGAACATTACGCTGCCGTCTCTTGCTGCTATCCCGTCCTCGTCCCCTTCCTCCAACATGGCAGTTTCTGCTATTGCTAGAGGCCGCTACCGACGACCGTTAGTTTAGTGGGGAGACCAGGGGAAGTATCGTTTGGGATAGAAAAAAAACCATCGGGTAAGTGAGTTCGACCCTCTATATAGCCGCCCTTATTTTTTGCTGCTTATATATATGTGTATATATATATCACCGGCTATGTGAGGGCAGTATAATACATTGCAGGCGAACAACGAACTTGTACATTGATGCAGTGAAATGGACTCCTGTAGACGTCAAACCGCCAGCAAACTGACCTTCGAACTCGGACAACTGACACTGCACTATTCGTGCTTTTATTTCTGCTGCTAAAAATCCTGATACTGCCATTGAAACCTGCTGGGTCGACAGGCCGCACGCTGCAACCATTGCAACGGCTTGACGTACCCTTTCCCTACAGTTGTGGCAGCACTCCTAACTAGTGCTGCCACTACGTGTGATGCTGTACTAAAACTCGGCGGACGAATGGAGCTCCTGGCTTGTCCTTCGATTTTCTCTCGCTCTCCATTTCTGCTCTCTCGCTTCCGTTCAGCGACGTTGATTCTAGCCATGGCAGGCAGAAAGACGTTGACCTTGGCCCACAACACCCAATATGGACCCAGGGCCCCCATGGTCGTTGACTCCGCGCGTCCCTGACCACGTGGCAAGGACGTAATGCAGGGACGGCACTTTGGATGTACCGGTAAGATATTGAAAAGAGTAATGTCTAAGAGCCATAGATTGGAGCAGGTCTGGAAAATTGGCAGGCAGCGACGATGGCGATGGTGGTGGCGCTGCGGTTGCAACCGCCGCCAGTGGGCGCGGTTCGTGCCACGTGTCAGTGGCGCCAGCACAAAGAGAAGGGGAGGGTTTGAATAAAAATAGCCTTGAGCGAGCGGCTCTACGAACGCAGTACAGGGGCAACGAAACGCAGCGTGCGTCAGCCTAAAGGGCTTAGTCCACGAAGCAACCATATGGTAAACGGACGCACTTTATACATCGACGAAAACAGCCAGTGTACAGGGTGTCTTTTAGCATTAGCCTTTTGCCTCTTTTTCCAGTTGACTCTTGCTCACAACTGCTTTTTATTATTGCTTTGCGGAACAACGAGGGATGGTGCGTGCCACAAAAATGGAAGTCAGCTATGAAATCATCGATTTTCTCTCGCGCGTATAACATTTTTCAGGTACCCTGTCAAATGGGTAACGTCTATATGTGCTAGACAACATATAAGATCTGTGAAAGAATAATAATCAATACCAAGACAACCACGATTTGTCTACGACAACGTTGAATAAATGAGTGCTATGTATTCCTTGAGTACAGTTTATTAAATAACAAATCAATGTTTTTAAAATTTTGCTAAACACCAATAACTAGTCTAACTAGTTTAACTACTGTAATTATCAATGTAATACTAAATCTAAATAAAGCTGTTGTCCGCAATGACCCTGTTACTTTGTTGCACTAACCCGCTAAAATTATTCAGTTATAATAGTTTTATATAACTGATTCAGTTAATTGCTTACTATGTTTAACAGCTTCGTTACTTTAAAACTCTTGCCTTATTACCCTTGTCCAGTGATTGGTCGTTCTGCTCTACTAATAACATCTCGTCGGGTAATTCTGCTCTTATATTGTATTATAGAAACCATCGTGTCTGATCGTGACTGAATTTCGGCCGACGCCCTGCTGTCGTCGGTTTAAGACGTTGATGTCACACTTACGCTAACGTAGATCATAACTCAAGTAGCTACCAGTAGTTATTTTATAGCAGCTACCCTACTCAGCTTTTCCCCATCGAAACGCTATGGGGGTCATGTGGTTGTCTCATCAACCGGTTCTAATATGAATGGATTTGACTCTTGTGGAAATAACTTCACTATCTTGTTTCAGTTAAACACCTTATCCCGTCTCCCTGTTTTCATGCCAACCTATTACATCCTAGTATGGACGATTTCGGCAAAAATTACAATAGCACCTTGAAGAGGAAAAGTGTGATTTCCCAAAACCCGATATTGCGCCCACCTGGCAAGGGTTGAAAAGTAAACTAGCTTCAAAAGACACCGCTCGAAAATTTTTAACAGTCACGAGACAGATCGTCAAGGAAAGGTAAACTTCATCGAGTTCGATAAAAAAAACTTGCCGCTCGCAAAAATATACTTAGCTAATCGGCAAATCCCCATGCATACCCCAACTGAGGATAAACTTCTACCAGCCGACAAAAAATCAGCTCACGGCAGCGATTCGACGAAAACGATTCGGGACCGAGAGATGGCTGCTCAGACTAAGCGGATAAATCCTGGCAATATAAGTTCAAGTGATTGATTTGCATTTTTATTTAACTGCTAGTTAAATATTAACACAGGCCTAGGGTTTAACTTAGTTCGGCTTCGCTGTCCTGCCTAACTTCCTCACTTTTCAACATAGCTCACTCGTTTTCAGCAGCCGTGTTAAGTATTTATTATTCATCCTGGGAAAGTACTTACCAAGCTGCCTAAACTAATTGCCAAGGTTATTTATTAACGTATAATACCATATTGATGATTTATTCTTGTGATGACACGATTAAAGTGGGTTGACATTGACCGTTGGTGCACACCGTCCTACTCTCATCCGTTTAATTACTTTTATCGAATCTTATAGACTTTTATTTCAACTAATATATATCATTTGTAGATTTTGTAAATAAATGACTGTTTCAGCGTCGCTCGTATTCAGAAGACGCTGGAAACGCCAAGTTTACGCTTAGAACTTTCGGCCAGAAATTGCACCAAGGCAACCCTTTGCTCGCCCTGCATAGTAGCTTCACGGCCGCGTTCGAATTCATTTGTAAGTCCTTCTGGACAACAGGTGACCATCATGTTACCGTTACGCTGTCAGATTATCAACCTTAACGGCCAGCTCGACAAAGTAAATAATTTGTGGATCCGTTTCCGTACTGTCCGATTGTCGATGTGTGCTCAATACCTGACATCGGCAGGCCTGATTACGTTGACTTTCGATGTTCCTTTTATTGTTGGCTCTTTGGTGTCCATCGTTCATGTCGCCAGTATATCAATAATTTATATCTTTCTTACCCTTGTTTGCTATACATTCTCACGCTTTGTTACGTCCCTTTTTTGCCTCAGCTTCGATCTACAATAGTGTGGCATCATATGCATACGCATACGGCATACGCGTTGAGTCTGACACGGACGAGGCGGCGATTATCGCAGCTACCATTTTGCTAATGTTTATGTGTATTTGATGTGCGCTGTTAGCTTCTCTCGGACATCTCGGCCGTTGTACGTGCCGTGCGTCTGGGGTTATGGCTCACAATGCTGCTACTGACACCGCTGTCCTTTCGATCGTCACAATGCCCACTGAACGATATGTCCCTTCTTGCCCAATGAAGACTCTCCTCGTCGTCATCTTTTTGTCTTTGACCCAAGAACTAATTTTTTTTCCTTCCCGAGCCGAAAAGAGGTCGAATTTCGTCAAACTGTATTGTCAACCACCGTAAACTTATATCGTGAACCACTCGTTACTCGGGCACTTTTGACTGCCGAGCGAGTTCTCGCCGGCGTTGCCGTTAGCAACAGCAGCGCAACCCTTCCTTGACCGCCATTGGCATTGAGGCAGGCAGAGCCGTTGAGGCCAGAGGAACGTTGGACTCCAAACCACCCGATAGCAACTTCAGCAGCAGATCGCAATTGTGCGGTCGCTACAAGTAGCCACCGCGATCGCAGCGGCAAATCAGAGAGGGGGGGGATGATGTTGTTTTTAGCTGGTGCTATTTTACTTTACTTTACACCCATTCCGGTCGTAAATTTCCAATTACCTTTAGTACTTGCCATGACTGCCGTTGTAAGGCCTTGAGAAGCAGCAACGAAAAAGCCAGCTACCGACGCCGGACGATGAGTCGAAGCAGCCTTCTTTGAGGACTGAATATCGAGGGATGGACAAGCCGACCAATCAACAGTGAGGTAGCTTTCTACCAAACTGTTGCATTCGAAGACTGAACGATGTGGCGATCAGTCGACGATTGCCAAGCAGCGCAATCAGATCGGGTCATATCGTATTGAAACAGCCTCAATGTATACATTTGATGTCTGTGTGCGATGCGACTTCCAATAGCAACGGTGGTGTCTCGACGGATCGCGGTCTTACATGGGTTACACTGGAAAACTTCGTATTTCTCTGTTAACTAGTTCGGCCGGTCCCCTGCTCACGATGCTTGTTTTCTAACGGTTACATGCTTATTTATAGGTTAACATGAGTACGTATAGCACTCTAGCGAAGAACTAACAAGCTAATCTTCTTACAAAACTGTATGAACTGCTAGGGCTCGTCAGAGCGAGTTGCGGATGATGGAGATCATTATACAGCTAAGGACGAAGGCAAAGTTATCCTGACCGAGCAGTGGAGTTCTTTTCGAGCACAAAACGGTTATTGTGGATCGAAGTGCTCAGAGTTGTGTATGAAATATGTAGAATGAATGAATACAGTTCTATTTATTATATTGGCAGGTCCTGTCAAGTCCTTCTTTCGCTCAGTAAAACTAAGCGGCCTTGGCAGTAGACAAAAAGGATACCTACTCCGATATCTGTGAGTAGTGTCTATGATCATAAAATGGAACACAGAGCGGCGGTTAGCATTTATGACAGTCTCTCTTTGTTGTTTTTATCTATGCATTGTTTTCTATGTCCGGTACCTGTGCGCATTATTGTTGCCGTCTGGCGTTTCGATCACGCGCACCGATCGATACTAAATACCGATAACGCTAGTGACTAATACGATCGCGCGTAAGTGGACAATCATCCATAGAAAATTCCAGATATGATTTCTTGAGCTTCTTCTAGCGTCATCTACCGTCAATATTTTGCTTGTGTTACACACAAATAGTTGTAGTCTGAAAATAAAAAGCGCTAACAATATTACCTTTATCATAATCAGCGTCACCATCGTTTCGATCCGAAGCAGATTTTGTTGGCGCTATCAATACATACGATAATCGACCGCAGACGAGTATGTATGGATAGGCGTTCATATATTCTATAACTTTATATCGGACTTTCTCAAGAGTCATCTATGTGTTCGTATAGATATTGAGCAGCAGCTAAGCGACGCCGACGGACACGAGGACGACGCGACGAGATTATCTTGTATTGGAACATCGTAAAACGCAAGTGGCCAACAAGCGTGAAGGCGAGCACAGAGACACAAGCCACCGATATCATAAACTGGTTTCAGAGACAAAAAACAGTTATCATAAGCCATGTGTACACGTTCAGTTGTATTGTGATGACTAGAAGTCTCTGGTTATTGGCTCTTATAAGTCGACTCGTTAACGTACAACATCAATAACCTCTAGTCTATATCGGATTCAATGTTGGTGGTAAGATCTATATACAGACGACTTTCGGGTAAGATGCTGGTCAACCCTCGGAGAAACCTCCGAATGCGTCGATCGTTCAGTGTTAGAGAGCGTTAACGGCACAAATAGCGGCCAGGAGTTAATCTTTATAAGCAAGCTATCTCAGAGCCCGAACACGTAATGCGTATCGTCGTCTTTTCAAGTAACAGCAGCAACAGCGGCGCGAAAGCAGCAACCCCATCTCGCGCGTGTAACAATAAGAATACATTCAAGGAGAAGAGGGGCAAGCATGACGGCAACATGTACGCTACTCCCATGCCCTTGTGTTCGGCGGCTACAAAGCGCTCGAAGACGCCAACCTCATGACGACCGGCACCTTGTAACTTTCACACAGTCTACCTGTTCTAATTGCGCGAGTTCTTCGAGCACGTACTGCTGCTTGTCTTTAATAAGGTTCGCTACTCCCTCAACCCTTCGAATCGATTCATCGATGAGCAGGCTTGACGCGGGCTTGCATTGCTACTAAATACTTTGCTACTGTTGATACTGGTAATCGGTCATAGCTAGGTAAAGCACTAAACCGTCCAAGTTTTCGAGCTATGGCTGTACGTATTCGCTTACTGAAAAAACGCCAACAGACGGCGTGCACTAAATTCACAAGTGCTTCGTTCACTGTCTTCCGGTTTAATTCCTTTATTACTATTAATACAGGTACTGGAGAGTAGCAAGGAACTAATGTGCCGCTATCGCGGTACAATAGCGCAGCTAACTCGATATTCAAAGCTCGATCTGTAAAATAGGATCCCCTACTGAAGGCACAAATAACTTTCATTACCCTACGCGGCACCCGGTACCTCGGCGGCCTATCTTCTACATTTCTCTTGTTCTTTCGCTAAACCTTGGTGGTGAACCTTGACGTTGATGTGAAGTGAACGTTGACGATGATGAGCTTTGCATTGTGGCCGTCGCAAAACGATAAGACCCCGTGATGTGTGCTTGCGTGGGAATGTTAGAGGCACATGTGAGGTGTGTGCTAGCCACGTGGAGTAAAGACAGCGCTTTCGCTGGCGGATTAGTTGTGCCATAAAAGGTAAAGGCGGCTCCGCATGGAGCATTTCATTCATCTTGCTGCTCTTGATGTTGCTGGTTCGAGTCCGCCAACGCGTCTACACGGAAAACATATGTGTCAATGTTAATACTGTTAACTTTAATGGCTCATTCACTAAACATGAATGTAGCAACTGCTAAAACATTTTTGTGTTCCACATCCGCTATTGCCGTTAGACATAATTCCATCGGATGGCTGGCTTCCACGACGAAACGAAGTCTTTCTATGCTCGGACTCGAACCTAGAGCGTTCGTATAAGTATCTGCCGAGAGAGCAGCAGATCGGTAGGACGACAGACTAATGTTATCGAGACTTTGAGAGCAGCAAACGCTACAAGCGAATTTAAGCCTCGTCTGATGCTTGGATAATCAACGCGTCTGGCCGTAAAACCGTTTATACACGCTAAGGACATATACCACAGTACGGGAAATCATAATATACCTGATAAAGGCCAAAAATGACGAAATACGAATAGGCTCAATATTATCACTAGTAATTTTGCCATTTTCCCTAATTCTAGTGAGTAACGTAAAAACAAAGAAGAAGTTTGAGTTTATATTACCCTTCGCAAAAATAATAGAAGTACGAATCCATCCAAAGGATAATCTACAAAGTTATAGATTCGGTTTGCATCCGCTTTGAAAGACGAGTAAAAAGAGATTCTGGGACACAAATGGCCGCGGTTCCCAAGCCTGAAACAGACGTCCTGACATAACTCATTTCCTTTAGGTGATGGTCATCAGTTTTATATAAAGCAAAGCGATTACTACATATAATTGTAGCCTTTTTTACCAACACTCTGCGAAAGACTAATGAATGAACTACGGACGGCGAATCTCTATAAGGTTATTGTTGAAAAACAAGGACGGGACGCAGCTGAACCTATATTTTGTTAGTCTAGCCTATCGGCAAGGAGTCTACTGGTCTGAAGATATGCGGCGCCTTATAAAAAACAGGTTCGAAATTGATGAATATTGAAGTGTTCAGCAAGTAATATCCTTTTTTATTTTATAGAAAACTCAAAAATTCTATTAGAATCGTTGGAATCTTATCAAGAAATTAATCTATCATGCATGCATTGCCACTTACGGTGTTCGTTCATCGTTCCATCCATTTACCTTATTTCGTTAAAAAAGGTTTGAACGAGCATTAAAGAACTTCTAAAGCCTGTTTTGTAAGACTCTCGCCGCTGTCGAATAAATGGTTACAAGCTTTATTTGCCAGTGCGTGAATAATAATGTCCGCCGGCGCAAGGTCTTGCGAATATGGTGGGGCCAAAAGAACGTCCTATTCAAAGTCTTGCAGGCGTTTTTAGCGGTCTTTACCATGTGCGGTCTGGCTTTTTTGTGAAGAAGTATGATTTCGCTGAGTCTATGGGCTCTTTTCTGTTCAGCAATATACAGACTGTGTTGTCTTTCTCATGCAAATATATCACCGTATAAGACTCTTACAGTTCACAAAACGCAAATCATGATCTACCCCGTATGGGCTTCGGATTTAGCTCTGGGCTTGGAGCTACCCATTTCTCATTCTACTTTATATCGATTTGGAGATATAACTTCTAGTTACTTGTAATAGCTCTGTGTAGAAATCTGTTAATGTGGCCGCGTGTTTTCCAGTGCCTGCCGAGGTGTTTAAAGGCAGCGAGAGAGCGCATCCCGTAATGTTTTTCATTATGACTGTGGGGCATTATCGCAAGTGATTTTCAAGTAAACTCCGTCGAGCGAGGACGGCCAGTCGGAATGAGGTCCATCCTTCGGGTATGGGATACCTTGGACTTTTAAGTTTCACAAGTGATTTTCAAGCAGTCCTCTCAGTGGCAGGGTTATCACCTCAGACCATACAAATACCCTTGGCGGCTGCAAGGAACAAGTTGAAATTGGCTAGATATTAAAATTGCACCTTGCATCACTTGGAATATCCGCTTATTGGTGTTTAAGTTCCAGTTAAGACTTCGTTCACCACAAAACTAAATTACAGCTCATAGATAAGAGAACGCTTCCGAATAGAATTTATGGTTGAATAAGCAAATCGTGAAAAGGAAAGGGAAGCCTTTGAAAAATGCGGACATAACCTTTAGCCGACCCAATAAAAACTATTTTTAGCAGAAGATCGTCCGTGGCTAAAACAAGCTACCACTGATCCCTATTCTTCCTTTCATTATTGTATTGCTTTTGTGAAACTGGTTCACCATCAGAATGATCTTTTGATGTTCCGTCGACAACTGGAAAATGTCCAAACCATCATTTGCGAAACCGTACATTACTGTTAAGTCATCAAAAGTATTTGCTTCGTGTTTTTGTCGTTTACCAAAATGAAATAGTGTGACTAGAGACCAGAGATTGCGTGTTCTTCTGGCTTGATGCAATAGTCAGCAGACCAGTGAGCGTGTGACAGTTCGGTATCCCGGTAGTCATCAGCTCATAAATTACAGTCCTTTTCGCAATTCTTCGACACATTCGAAAGCAAACGCCGTCTCCATTGGGCTTTTTCCATCCACCCTGTTGTAAATTGGTTAGAAGATTGTGTTGACGATAGCTCATTCCAGACGGGACGAATAAGCTTTGCACGAATGAATCGGCAATCAAAGGTAGAAAGACGCATGTTTCGGCCACATAAAGACGCTTCACGAAACATCTACTCTTATGACAAGAGGACACAGTGTGTGTATGGTCTTCGTTGATGAGCTGTTATTGCTCCAGGCCGCATACATAGACAACTAGATAGTCAGACAAACCAATTGCGGCGAACGCAGCTTGCAGTCTGTCAAAATGGTGTATATATCCTTTTTTTCCCCCCCCACCGCGTTCGATGTTTTTCTGAGCACGGTAACCTTTATGGTGTTTTCTTTTTCTTTGTACTTGAAATGACGCTGATTCTTTGAACCTATCGGTCTTTGCTAGTACGTTCTTAACCTACAAAGTAAGGGAACGTTGAAAAGAGCATGGAGAGGAAAAAAGGCGAACGTAAATCCAGTGAGGAGTACAGTGCCGCGTGAGGCTCGGTGGAACCAATGAAACAAATTTGGTGGCATCATCATTCCCAGCAGTGGGACTGGCATCTACTTGATCTCAGAATTTCTCGTTCTGTTTGAATCAACACCGATACACCTGATCCATTGGGGATTTGTTGGCCTCGCAACAAAATAATATCGAATGCCCGTCTGGGCC
This sequence comes from Varroa destructor, assembly GCF_002443255.2. Classification (NCBI taxonomy): domain Eukaryota; kingdom Metazoa; phylum Arthropoda; class Arachnida; order Mesostigmata; family Varroidae; genus Varroa; species Varroa destructor. The sequence goes on along the minus strand of NW_019211455.1, from coordinate 23,206,921 downwards.
TTGCGTACCAGAGAAGGCGAGCTCAACAACAGATATAAACAAACGTCTTGAATGGGTACGAGCTCGACACTCGCGCGACCGCAATGGAAGCCATTTCTCGAAAATGTCACAGCAAAAGGTCAAATAATTGGAAATTCAAGAGCCAGAATTAGAGCTCTGTCAGTATAAATCCGTCGACAGAAAGGTGCTGCATCTATCTTTTAGGTATAGACGAACACGTTTTGCCACGTCGGTTATCGCTCTTCGCAAACGGAAAGCTACCGATTCCCTCCCACATGGCCTAAATTGTATCGCGTATGCTAGCCAGACAACACGGGAACTACTTTCCAACAGTCTATAATACAAAGGCCCATTCGTTTGGTTTATTGCTGCTAGAAGCTATTCGGGCTAACTAACACTTTGTGTAGGATTCGTGCACGATAAAATGAAAAAAGATGACGCAACGCGCGTGCAGTGACACAATTCGACTAATATAGTAGTTACGCTATCTGGGGTATCTGAAATTCTTTATGTTTTCGGATGTTACGAGACGTATTTGCAGTGGGTGTGAAATTCTCGTTGCCCGTGCCGTAGTATATATATATATATATATATATAAATACTGCGCCCATGTGACATACACACGTACGTACATTAAATGATGATTAAAGAATGCAGTCTCACCAGAACATTCATTGCCAAGGTACAGTCTTGAATCTGGAGTTTTTTTTTGCCGAATTTCACGTACCTCTTCAACGCCTGCCTACAAACTCGATCATCTTGCGTCAAAAAGCTAGAACTTGGTTTGTTATTGGAATCTTAAATGTTCATTGCAAATCCCCATAGTCAGGCAGGACTATGAACGCACAACACCAGACCTGATACATTAAACGAGATCTCCTATCTATCTATTTTCGACCTGATATTACAAAGCGAATAGACCTTATAGTATATAGAGGCCAGCAGCCCTCTGAATGGATGTTGGTTACCTGTATGGTACGTCGAGACGGTCAGTTTCCTCTTGACTACGCTGAAAGAGGCTCTAGGTAAACAACCTCGATGTATACTATAATTCATCACACATAATAGTAGTAGTAATAACGTGTCACCCTGACTTTGTTGGAACACTGCTGCACAATTATACTGTGATAACAGCTGTTAGTAACGAAGTGCAACTCTGCATTTGTGATTGATCCGTTTCACTAAACCTAATTTTATATTCTATATTAAAATAATGTCTTTATCTAGTAGCGTTTTAGTTTTTAAATGAAGTCCATTTTGCTAATGGTCAAGCCAAAAGCGTCATAAACGTTATGCGAACTCTGAACTAACAGTTCATAATTCTAGTATATGCGCTTTCTGTTATAATGCCCCGCAATGACGTCATGTTTCTTATCCTCTCCCGCAGTCTGTATTGTTTTCATTGATGTTGATTACAATGATCATATGATGTTTTGTAAGGCATCTCGTGTTGTTGCTAAGGTATGTGCCTTACAAGCATCGATTTAAAGTCGACGCAACGATGACGACTGCAAAGCTCCGCCACGTACAGCTTCTTCTCGTCGCCGTATTTCAGTGGGCGTTACGTATCGACTTATTCGGCATCTTCTTCACCCCACTGTTCCCCCGTTCACGTCTGAATCAGATGGCTCTGTTCCACCCCAACGCTATTGAACCCGACAGCAGGCGAGCCGAGCAGCATAAAGGACGTGGGGCAAGCGAGCAGCGAGGCCACTGCTGGCAAGTCGAACTCTTTTTCCATAATGGCACTCGAGGTGCAGGCGAAGACGAATGCACACCGCTAAAAACATACTGCGATAGTCCGTTGCCCATGGACATGCGACTAGAAGACAATGTCTCTGACCACGGCCGATACGAAGATCCTAAAAACGGTGTACGCGTACACGCTATCATAAGATCATATCGGAATAGATCGCAGACGTTATGTTGCGTTATAAAAACGAACGAGTTGAACCAAATGGGAGATTACGCTGTACACCTCGTAAGTTGCGAATCATAGCTATAGCAGAATTGACAGCGGCACCGGAATGGGCGACCACGCTCATGACTGGATCATTCAGTTCAGACTGCCGCCATTGTGATGCGGCGTTTTAGAGGACGCACAGGACAGGGTGACACGCGATCGAGTGCCGAACAAGCGAATCAGTTCAGGCCGTACAGGAAGAAAGTTCATGAGATAACGATTCATGGTGGGGTTATCGGTGTCGGGGCAGGCAAACGATGGCAAACCCAAACACTAAGTTGGATAGATCCAGTTATCACACAGTGTCATAGCATTCGTTTGGATGTTGAAGTAAAAAGTTAGAAAAGACCTCCGCTAAAAAGGTGCTGTAGATCCATCTATAGCTGCAATGTGGATTACAACGCAAAGGAGATAGGTGAACGTCATCTGAACATTTTGATGACTAGGCCTATTTCTAGTTTCCAAGGCCAAATTGCGTGTATAATAATACCACAGAATATCACGTGCACTATTTTCATAGCGGACCTATTTCCTCGCGACTCTCTGTTGAAACCTTCTGCCAAATTATCTTACAATCAGTACAACACCAAACCACTGGTAAGCGGCACGATGCTAATTGTTCTGCTATATAATTGCGTATTAGAAACATATGTACCAGTAGCGCTTTTCTAGTGATAGTGAACAAGTTATTTAACACTTTTATACGCAGTTGTGGCGGGTAGCGGCACAATGGTTTCTAGAGCAAATAATCTCCCTAGATGCTACGGTTGGTGCTGTTTACCATTGGCGGCGTTACCCTAGTGCTATGCGCCAAAGCGTTCTTTTTCCCGTGCTTTAGTTTGTTCTCGTTTCTCACCGGCTTCTTTCTTAGTTCCCAGCGGCACGTTACAGTCTATGTTGATGCTCAAGTTCGTTGTGTCGGCGGCTGGGATCGACATGGCGGTCGGTACTACAGTTGATTCTATAATAAGGCTGTTACTACCAATATGAATTCTGTTGCAGATGCCGTTGTCGCTGGTAATTTTCTGTTATTAGTTGTTGACGCCAGCGGCGGTGCTGATGGCGTTGGTGTTTTCGTAGTTGTGGTTGTGCGCGGCCGCTCGACCCAAGCGTCTAACAATCTGTCGGTGTATCGGTCTGCCGGCCTCTTCGTGCGCCGCTTTATGTGTCGATTGCAGTTGGCATAAAGTACCGGCGGCGAGTTCCTTGACCCAGCGTTGCAGAATCAGCTCAGATTGTAGTCTATATAAAGTTGGAAACGGCGCTTACCACTACTAGCAAACTGTATAAAGTCCGACGAAGTAGTAAATAGCTACAATAAAGACTGCTACAACAATCGAAGCTGCTGTTTTGTAGTCGGTAAGTTTGACTTACGTATCGAGTGGACGAGGACCGCATGCAAATACCACTTAACTTAAGCGTCCTTCTGATTGTCTGGATCTGCCAAAAGAAACCTAATCACGAACGACAATGCTCGGTTGATTTCGGACAAGTTTTAGCAATCTATTATTATTATTATTATTATATAGTACAAAAGTAACCGACTTTTATTCTGATCTATCCGCGTGCTCAAACATAGATAAGATGATTTCTACGGCAGAAACCTTATGATCAAGGCATAAAAATGACCAACCTAAAAGAGACGTTTCTTAATATGGCAAAATAAGATGAACATTTTCGCACATACAACAGTCTAGACGCTGGACATTTGGTCGTGTATCTGCCTAGTCAGACAGGGTCCTATCGAGTTCCGGTCATACTCTCTCGCTCGTTCTGTGTACGTAGAAGAAAAGTTTGAAGCGGCTTCATCTCGCTTTTGAGGTCCTCCACATGGCTGCCCGATAGCTGCCATTAAACATGGCAGGAATAGTAAAATATACATTGACTTGACTGCATTATGTATGTATCGTAAGGTTGGTTAGAAAAAGGTACCTGCTGCACGTATTTTGGTTGTCTATATAAAAAACAACAAACCACTGATGCGGCTGCTGCGTTTGTTCCAATCCGAGACTCAAGTGAACCTAATAAATTACTGACCCTTAGCTTTTTCAAACTATTTATCGGCTGTTATTAAATACGTACGTTAACTACAAAGTGTTACTTATGTATCTGCGTTTCACCCCTTGCCCAGCTGCGGGATGGTACAGCTCCCTTAGATCAACGCTATTCAGGAATAAGTTAGTCGTGAATCTTTAAGATGACAAATATTGGCAGAACTACTTTGGACTATTCAACAGAACAACAGCGCAGAACAAGACGCTATCGACGATGGTGCAGGCAGTAGTAAAAAGAAAAAATTGTATACAAAATTGCAAAACGATCATAATTATGCTGCCAGACCTCTGCACATAATGCGCTACGTCATAAAGAGGATACGACAGAACTTCGTATGGGGCAAAAGCACCAACGGCCGCAGAGCGAAAAGTGTTTCGCCACTACGTCGGATAGTCTATTGCGCCTCATGGTGGAACGAATGGTTCGAGAGATATGATGACAACCGAGGGCATCTTAATTAAACATGATCATGTTCCTATGCGGAACCAACTATCCAGTGCTATAGGCCTAGTGCCTGAAGGCACGCACAGGCTGAACGTGTTCGCTCGCATTCTGCTATCGAGTTCGATCATTCTAAGATCCAACCATAATAAAACCTTTTATCAAAATCATCATTGTCCCTGCCATCATCGTGGTCAGCGCTACTTAAGAGCGTGTTCCAAGCGCAAACGATAAAATGATCGACGGTTTGTTAATCTTGATTGCTGCACACGTGATTTGCCACCAGCTCAATCGTTGCAATTGTAAACAGTTCCTTGTTCTCGTAAATTGAATTTTTTTTTCCATATATGATTTTTTACGAGTTCGTATACGCATTTCGGCGCTACGATAGACTACGTTTGCTATTCGTAAAATTATAGTAATTACTTTATATAAAAGCCGGTTTTTTTAATAGACCTAAGCCTTCAATAGTATTGATGCAAACTGTCGAAAAGTCTCAAGATTTTTAGCGTGTTTTTTGTCATTTATCTGTTGCGTGTTGAAAGATGGTTGTCTAGTCATAACATTATTACACCGACGAACGTCTGCACTGGGATCTTTACCTGTTCAATAAAAATGCTCTTATATAATCGAATCTAATTAAGCATAAGGATTGCCGCCTTACTCGATAAAGGCACCGATTAAGCTGCGTCGCTATATTTTGGCAATCAAATTATAGCGAAACAAGCCACACGGTCACCGGCGCATGCAGTGATGACCGGATAACTGGAACATATAATACCGAAGTACCTATCTCGATACACGGGGTGTTCAGAAAGTTTCCCGACTCGAAAACTTGAACAACTTAAAAATATTCATTTCACTGAAAAAAGTTCACGAAGCACTTTCTTAGAAAACAACCAATTTTCCAAGACTAATAATCTCAACTTTAATATTTTCTGAAATAGATTTTTACGCGTAATTTGCTACTGTCTATATAAGCATGTGCAGATTAAAAAAACCTCTGCACGAAAAGCTTTCCCTCCCTTACCCTCGCTGAGAGGCCGCGCAACTTTCGGAGCACCCTGTACGTGTAGACTGCACGCCAACGAACCCGTTACTGTTCCGTATATAATCGTATAGCAATTATATAAATGTTAGATGAGTACATACGCACTTGGAAATGCTTTATAAAATAGACAGGAGACGTTCGAAATACTGCACTGTTCCGCGTAATCATGTTCACGTTCTGCCACAGCTTGGGCCAACGCTTTTCAGGAGGCGCTTCCCGGTACGCCATTGTTTGCACGTTTACCGAGTAAATACATACTGATGTCTTGATCCCCCAATCAAGCGCCATTTAACGATATAGTATCACATTCTCTGGGAAAATCACAATTTAATATTATAATTTTATCATAGCTCGATAATAAGAATTATCCCAAAAACATATTAAAACGACAATATATACATGTCATATTACAAGCATCTAGCAGTATTACTAGGACGAATAGCGTGAAATAAGCGACTATCGTAGAAACCGGTGCAATCTATTTCTTGGTAATTATATGAAGGGCGTGTTTTTGTGACGGCTTATTTTTTTCTGCTTTGCGGATATCTGCTCTTGTTTATTGGCTCGTAGGGAACAACTCAATGTTGAATGTTACATACAGCCTTTTCTTGTTGCAAAAGCTCTGCTTTCTCGTCACTGTGATCACAAGGGGCCATTGTATATTCACCTATTCAAATCATTGGCAGAGCTCGACCAATGTAGATTCCAGTTCAAAGGGAACTCACTGGTCCCGCACAGAAGCCTCTAATAGGTTTAGGCTCCTGAATAAGTAACATATTTGCCCGCTAGTCATAGGGCATCGTTGTAGTTTAGGTTCGTATTCGGGCATAGGCACACCTGGTTTCTTGCTAGGGGCCAGCCGTCTGATGGAATTATGCTTAACGGCGATACCAAGCTTAAAACGCCGAGCTTGCTGAATAATAATTTAAACGCATCGATTGGATTGATTCATTGTTACTCTGCATCACTACAACGGACCAAACACCGAAGCCCTAAACGTGCGTTACGCAGATCCATGTATAATTTCATGGTTCAAAAATAAGCAAGCGATAGGTAGTGTTATAAGAGACTTTCTTTCAAGGTAAGAGATTACGTAGGCACCTTCACGAATTGACATATTGTCCAAAATGGCCGCGTAATAACCGTTGAGATGTTCGATCGACGACGTTGTATCGGTTTTCGCCATACCATGCTTATCAATAATTAAAGATGAAATGATAGCGGCGTCCTGATCTTTCATCAAACATAAAGTTCACAAACATAAAGTTTGTGTATTTACTTGGATTTGTGATTGCAAGAAAAACATGTATGAAATTGAAATGTAGAGTAACATTCTCGTTGTTACCGTCAACCTATACGTGAATAGAAACAGTTTCAAAAGAGGCAATACCACGACCGAGAGGGAAAATCTCCAGGGCGACCGAGATGCTAGAGGACATGTTGAAGATTAGATAGGCAAATTGACAACTGGTTGAGTTCTAGCGATATACAGGAATTAAACAGAAAAACTAAACATCCTGGCTTAAAATCGAACTCTGCTCGAAGCTGTAGGCTTAAAAGCTGAACGGTACAGCAAAAAAACGAAGGTAAATAAAAGAACCGTGATTCATCTTGATTGTTTTGCCAGCCGTGGCTTTAGAATACGTAACAATGGATCGGCCAAACTATGGAACGGTGCGACTTCTGCCGATTACCGAGGATCAAACGTTCCCCGAAGATTTGTACTTGAGGGAAGCGAAGCTGGACAGGGGGTGGTAGGGGTAAGCCCTCAACGAAAAGAAACGTTTATCGAATCACTGTGATTATGCTCTATGTAGCCTGAGTTGATTAATATGCCAATGCAGAACGAACGACAGAGCTTTCGTCTACCGAGTAGCGTGCCCGCTTCACAATGGCACTGTTTGAAACGAGACTTGAGATAACCAAAACAGAATGTTATTAATTGGATTTGAGCGTACTGTAGATCAGTACGCTGGGTAAAATATTATTACCCTATTTGCAAAAGCTGTCACCTAGAAACAGCTTTTCATTTGAAAAACTCAAGCATTACTACTCTGTGTAAATTACTTGACGATGACAGTAAAATTGTATCCTCTCGCTATATCTCTATTCGAAATTTTTCACCAAAAATCAATAATCCTCTAATAAAAAAATACTAAATGTATCACTAGGTAGCTACACTCAGCTTCGAAAAGCCTAAACGAAATAAAAATATAGCGCCAAGTTTAATAACAATGTTTCTTTTCCATTAGGAATGCTTGCCAAGTGACCCGATGTACCCACTTCTGTAAAGAATCTCTGCCTTAAGCAAATCGAGTTGTGTGTCTGTTTTTTAAGATATGAACGTTTAAAATATTTTTTTGTGCAATGGACCAATTGCAGCGGTTCCGTTCAGTCGTACGACGGCCAGTCCGTTCTAAGGCGGCAGCCGCTGTGTCCTTCGGGGCCGTTACCCAGGAGACGTCGCCTGCCAACCAGAAATAACAGAATGAAAAAACGCTACCAGTACTCAGTGATTCTATCGCAGACGAAGCTGTTGAGGCCATCATAATTTTTTCTGCTGCTGTTGTTGTTGCTCCGCCCTTGGAAAAATAGAATGAGAAGTAAAAGTGAGAGTTGGTTGACTCATTTCACCGAACGATGCTACCGCGTCCAGCAACGCCACTACGACTACAGCAGCTTCTACCAGAACAAAGGCGTCGGTAGCAGCAGCAGCTACCGACATATAGAATCAGGCGGCAGACAGACTAACAACAACGGCTCAACGTCAGAGCGTCTGCTGCAACATCTGCTATGACGAATAGACAATAACGGCATTAGAACATCCGTAACGACTATGAGATGATAACGGCAACAACAGCAGCAGCAGCGGGGGGCTCAGCGATTATTTTCTTAACTATAACAACAATCAAATATCAATGGAGGGAAAACTCGATGGGTGCTTTTCTGCTAGATGAATTAAAAATATATTCGAATAGAAAAGCATACTCTGCGCCCGTACATGCTCTACGTGCATGTGTATGTATATCGTGTGGGAAACAGTCGAGAGGTGAAACCAGCGGCCGTAACCGATAACTCGCCGACAGATATTATAGCGAAAGAGTTCAGTTATTGTTATAGCCCATAACACTATGCAATCTAAGATGCTGCACAAGGTGCAACGTAAGGGGGCTTGAAGTGGTGTTGATTTTGACGAGCTAAACTGATGCGTATAGAAAGTGCTTGGTATGGGACCCCTACACAAATATATGGTAAGCTCTATTACGATCATCTACATGTTCTTATTACGCGCATGTGTTCTACGAATAATGTAAACCTTTGAAAAATTGTCCTAACAATAGTTACGCATCCATATGTATCTGGAGCAGCGATGATTTTCACCCATTTCTGGTGGGAAGGGAGTTGCAAAGCGTCAACTAAACAGTGCTCTGCCAGATCTACCCTTAACTATCAATCGGGACTTACATGACATGATATTTTACTAGGCCTGTGCTGTTACTATCACGGCCCACCTGCGTAGTGTTGCTTTCACGGATGTCCTAAAGCAATAACAAGCAGCTTGTCCTGTTTTTCAACCGCTAGACTCGACACTGTTTCTTCAAATAGGAAGTTGCGGACCTGACTGAACAAACGATCCCATCAATAGCAGTCAATGGTGGCATTATCAGAATTCGATTCAAGCTCCGTTGCCTTTCGTCATTTGCGCAGCATCTCCACATAAGATCGGTACCCATCAGCGCACACACATTTATCGATCACGACCGATGATCCGTATAGAACCTACTTTGTTTGCTTATTGATTGAGGTCAATAAATAGCCAAATCAATAGAGTGAATCGCTGCGCTGTTAACACTTATTTGAAACGGATTCTTTTGATGTTCTATCATCTCATCTGGGGCTCTCGTTCCTTTACTTCTGTTTCACCCTGTTTCAAGCCCCAACCAAGTCTGTCTGTTCTGCTACTTCAGCTGCCTCCCCAGCTTTCCTCGTCGATGCTTCATGTTGAAAGGGAGGGACGGACAGACGTCTAGAGAGAAGTGATCGTTATAGAAGCACCAACAATACATAACAATAACATTAGATGATTATTAATAGTAAATACGAAATAATATTAAAAAAACGATAATAACAACTACGGCTACTGCCACAAAATCACGATACTAGTAATTTAATAAAGATAATAATAACTTTTTTTTTTCTCCATTCGATTCCTTTCAGTCGATCGGGCGCTTTCTTTGTACAGCACAACTTCTTGTTTTCGTTATGAATCGACGTCGCAGTAATCGATCTGGCGCCGTACTGATGGCCGGTAGTCGACGTGGCCTCAGAGTCTCGTGGTCGTCATATGTAGACCCATCGTCAAGAAACGTCGTAGACATCAACGACAATGGCACTGACAGAGCCGCAATGGGAAAATTTAAGTTGTCGTTTGCTATTGCTGCCGCCTCTTCGGTTTTTTCTCAAGTCATCCAATCCATTCATTCGGTCGTTTGATGATGCTGCCCACAATAACGTTCGCGGGTGACGATTCTGAGGTTCACGTTGATATAACTGCTGATGTTGATGCTGATCATAATAGCGACAACGTTAGCAGCGACGGTCGCCAAAATTGCTTCGGAGGCTACTGCTGCTGCTTTCAAAAACTATTGGCCAAAGGTACTCGTCGTCGGCGTCATCTCCATTCGCTATCTATCCATAATAGTTAGTCCCGTCAGGCAATAACGCACGCTTCGTCGACGACGACGACGCCAGTGGCAGTAATATCAGTAAGAAAAACAGCTATGAGTAATCCATACGCAGAAGTATAGGTTCAGAGAAAAGTACAGCCGGTAAACGTGAAGCGTCCACACGTCTGCTCGAATAAGCCAATTGGAACTGTGAGACCGTATGGTGGTCTATTAGCGTGAACCACCGGTTTCCTACTGCAAGACTTGTTGTACGTATACAGGAAGAAAATAGGCGATCGCTACGATGGGTCCTGAACTTTGCCTGGGACGCTTACTTTTCAAACGGTTACTGTTATAGCGGTAGCCCAGTTTACGACGAAACCCGTACTGCCGACTGATTTGATAAATAAACCTGATACAGTAGCTTGCATTGTCATTCAATCAACGCTTACCTATTAGAGTTTCATCTAAGAAGTCAGTGATAAATATTAACCTGTGCCCTACGTATGTCTGACTTTGAGATCGGTGTGATTTTATCGACATTTGCCGATTCTGAGCATGCAGCTTTGCTATCAAGGGAAGAAGCTAGAACTAACCTAGGAGAGTTTATTGTCGATCGTACGAGCTGAATCGACCAGCAACCGATTGGAGTCCTGTAGTCTTCCTGCCGGTGGGTTTTTTGGGGCCCGTTTGAAGTACAGCTTGACAGTAGTACCCAAATGAACCTGACATTGATGCAGTTCATGAAGCAAGATCGTTCATGCAATCATTTACTGGATAACTTCTATTTTCTGTAACGTACGCTGTGAAATAGTTCCGACGTTTGTTAAATTTAGAAGCGACTTAGACGTTCACTGTAACATACATACGATTTCCATTGCATCGAATACATACAAACAATTCGCTGAAGTTGGACGTCATGCACTGACGCTTGTTATCCTGATACGATAATAGCCACCTAGTAGCATTTGTATATATCGTGTTTCGTTATCCTGCAAAGATTGCGCAGCTGTCTTCTTTGAAAATCCCGATAGGCAGGCAACGAGTTCAATTAGCGGAACGTCGGTTTATGGCGTCCGACTGTTAGTACTAGAAGTTATAATGGCAATGTAGCTATACATTAAAAGCAGATCTAGTTTACAGACCGCCAAGTGTATCGACCTTTACCGTATAACGTATAACTTTTGTTCTTGTATACGATTTAGATGTGCCGGCGTCTGTTACGCGACAGAGGAAGAGGAAGTTACTTTTGATATCTGCTTAGCACGTATCGGAACGAACAAGCCTCAAATACGCCGATCAGTTTAATTAAGGTAGGCACGAACGCCCATCTACTGGAACAGCTCTGTTACCGACTACTGAATATATACGGCTCTGAGCATACAATTAAAATTCAAACAATTAAAACATGATTAACAGTGAGATGGGCATGGCAAGTACCACAAATACTTATCTAAAAACATCATCGGCCATATAAACGGGCCTAAATTGCTCGTAGTTCAATGCGTCAAGAGACCTAATGGATTATCCGATTGAATTTGTTCCTTGGCTATACTGTTCTATGATCATATTGTCTAAGAGTATCCGGAGCTCTGCGATCCGGCGATCATTCGCTTGTAGGAATAGAAGTTCTTCAGTTGCGTCCTTGTTTAGATGAAGCCGTCATTACGCTACAGGGAACCCTTGCCGCTCTGACGACGATCCAGCTATCTCAGCGTGAAACCGTGCCGAATATTCAAAGGTTCATGTCAATGTTAGGTAGCGTAAAACGGGAAGCAGTATGAAAACATCTCCCTTTTGTCGCAAGTTTCACTTCATGAAAACTCGAAAAATAAGGAACCTTTTTGTTGAAAACTACCTAAGGGGATCATATTTTGTCATACTGACGTTCGGGTCTTTGTAGAAGTTACTGACATTCTCTTGTATACTTTTTCCATATTTTATAGTGTTCTAACTTGAAAAATAGTATAGTTTTGTCAAATAGAAATATGCTTTTGAGAATCTAAGATTTTCAATCCTATTTGTCGCCTAGGTGATGCATAGGTTTTTTAGACAATATTATATAGTGCCTAAGAAGGCATATGTGAATGCTGAAGATGCAGAAACTTTCCAAGTTAGCCTGGACGCCCGTCGAATGAATCACGGCGAAACACCTATGCCGATTATTAGAATATCTCCAAGTCACAGCATAGCCTATTTGCAGTTTCGTACGTCATGAACTTGCGCTTTCTTGTCCTGGAAGCTTTCTAGGCACAGGCTTTTTTCACTGACATTTTTCGTAACCAGGATTGTTCCAGGGCAAGCCTAGAGTCAAAGCTCGACAACAAGGAATTTCCTTAAACAGCAATTTTTCGAACTGCCTTCCTCGATATGGACCGACTATTTCTATTACTGTACTTATGCTTACGGTGTCCTGTTAGGCCATTCCGTCTATCTAATCTATAAACATGAAATTATATCTATAACTACGAAGGATCTTTTCGGGCTACTACGACAAAGATATTGAACGACGGCGGAACATCACCTACAACTTAATATACAGTATACCTCGTTTGCTGACTACCAAGAGCGGGCTATATATTGACGAAGAAAAAAAACAAGAAGAAAACATAAATTGTTATATCTTCTATGATAAATCACGTATTTGGCTGTTGCTGGAAACTGAAATCGGTTTTCTATCCGCTCTTTTCAGTTTACTGTTTTCAGTCTGATCGTATATATTACTCTATAATATTACCTTTTAAATACAGCTTTCGGAAGCTCCTGATTCAGCCTGGAAGTCCAGCCAGGAGTCAGCCTGGTCTCCGCTGCTCCCGCTGTTCCTACTGCAAAGTAATCTCAAAAAACTACTTTTTCTTATCATTGCATTCCGTTCTGTTGTTGCTGCTATTAGATTGGATGATACTTTGCCGTTAAGCTGAACGTCTCCCGGCCCTGCAGAAGTAGCAAGTAACGCTAACCATGAAACGGTTCCTTTAAACATCGCATAGATTTTATTATATATATTATAATATACCAATGTCATCGTCATCGCTAAACGTAGTACGATTTGTTATCAGTTAAATCGTGACGCTGCTTCTCGTTGATATGAGTCCCTACGGAAGGAGAGACGCCGCCATGGGTCCCTACCACTGTCGGTAATTGCACAAGTTCTTCTATAACTTCCGTCGTTTTTTCATCCCGACAGCCTCCTATACTGGCTGGATCTATTTTACAACCACTGCTGGTGCCATTACTTCGCGCCTACGAATGCCCAACCAGAAAATAAAACAGGATAAAGAAGACAAAAGTGTACAGGGTGCTGAGGTATACTAGTCTACTGAATGTAATATAGAAAATATGGAGCAAAAGATGATTATGAGAGAAAAAAAATGATAATATAGGAAGAAAATTGCCTGAAGATTATGGAAAACAAGGCAAACAGCAAAGAGTAGAGAAATAATATAGAAAATTGCTGCCCCTCAACATTGGCATGGTATCCGCAGTCATTAGCTTAAGAATGGCCACACTGGTCCAGCTTTTTCATTTAGTTTCATTGTTAGCCTTGCTTATCGTTATTGTTACTCGACAAAGGCAAAACAGGAGCTCGTTGTTAGCAGGACGTCCCAGTCATCCGCTCTACTGCAAATAGTAAGTGTTGTGCTAATTACCTGAGATTAGTCACATACTCATACAAACATCTGCATCCCTATTGCTCGTCTTTAACGGGGGGATCTTTGTGAGCTAATCTCAACCTTCGAGTCTGCTATACGCCAGCCAGATGAACCCCGCTCGAGCAGCCTATCTGTTCCCCCCCCCCCCTCCCCCCATTCCCATCGGTCCTGCCAGTCTTCCTGCGTCGAATCAGAGTCGCTGCCCACCTCACTTTACTCCCTGTTCCTCACACGCTTCTGTTTCATAACTAGAAGTTGGCACTATCCATCTGTGAACGTCATCCTTTGAAAAATAAGAGGGGAGAAGCTTTGTTGCCCTAGAGTTCCACCGCAACGGCCTTGTCGGACCAGTGACACACAAGTCGGCGACACCAGTCAACAAGCGGCAGCAACCGAAGTAGCGAGCAATCTATTGCCTCGGGCCAATAGACTATATTAGTTCGTTCGAGTTCGACCAACTTTCTAAACTACTACTGCTTCTGCCGCTGTCCCGAGCGTACAACCTGACCTGTTCAACCATAGAGAACATATGTACAGTTTGTCGCATGCGTTAACTTTCTCAAACAGCTATGCCCAGCAAGTCGTTGCTGTTTGAGCGTGTCAACAATACGTTCGGCTGGGAAAAACCTTCCGGGTAGTAAAGGAACAGCGGCGCGCTTTATATAAGAACGGATCGTTTTTCTAAATTTCCCGCTCTGCTGGAGAGAGCACAGAAGGCGAAGCTTCCCTATGCGAGTACTCGCAAGTTTTTCGTTGCGTATTCAAATTTACTATGTTCAACCTGTCCGTAGGCCATCTGACGACAAATTTCGTTTTTTGAGCACAGAGCCCACGAGAGCTGGGTGGCGAGTACTCGTCACCCCTAAAACTTGATGAAGCGCCAGTGAATCAATGTTGACGAACAGGGAGTATTCAGTCAAGGCCGCGGTTATTACTTCAGCTTCACTAATAGGCTACCCTGGCCAGAAAAGCTGGATCACATAGAAAACTACTGTCATTACAGATAGTACTTTACGTCTTTTTATTACTCTACATTTGGCCTGAATTGATCTACAGCGGCAATGACAGCGCACCCTGTTCCTTTGCCTGCCTTAGCAACATACATACCTACATTGACTTCGCATGTATTTTCCCCTCACACCCCCTGCCTGCCAATCTTTGATTCGTTGCGGTTGGATCAGATCGCCGAAGAGGTTGTGGTTGGGAAGGCTGACTGTTCTACGCGACTTACACTGCAAAGGCCTGTCGATGGTAGAAATTCGGAACACGTTCAAGGCCACCATCGGTCCTCTCCAGGCTATCTGCTGCCGACGTGAAGCGCGCCCGTGATGCTACCAGCGATGAAACGAAAAGGGTAACAGATCCTATACAGTTTTCAGATAGCAGCACGCAGTGTCAATACAGATTTTTATACACACGCATATACTTGTTGAAAACTGAAACGTAGATTTTTACATGTCGAAATAATATTACTAATCGACGTCATTTGGCCATTGTTCTCGTAATGCGCTCATTGCAAGGTGCCTGTCGTTCTCTGACGAAAGATTATCCCTTTCTCAAAATTAAGGAAGTGTTGCAGAGACCGAAACGAGGCCTGGTTGGACGGTGCTAGGTCCCTGCTATACGGCAGATGTAATAAAGTTTCCCACAGTTTCCAGACAGTTGAAAATCTATGTGGCATGGCTTTGTCTTTTCTGTTTGCTAGTTTTGGCCGATCATGTTCGCTGTGAACAGTAGATACCCGAATCAATCGTTTTGTCAGGCGGCAGCGCTTTCAGCCTCGCCAAGTACATAGCACCGTTCACTATGGCGTTAGTCAGGATTTTGCCACCGAATGTGTTTTTATTTGCACATTATTGTTGTGATCCGCTTTTTATCATCCGTAATCAACTGCCTTAGAAATGGCTAGATCTTTTTGCTCTTTTTCTGTAGGGTTCCCTAGGTGGAAGTGAAAGTTTTTGCGTCGGCAAACGAGAAAATTCGTCTGCCAGCCGTTCTTTTTTTTGTTCTCAGCTTTCTTCAACTAGTAATGGATGTTTAGTTTGTTCAAAATAATAACTGTGTCGCTTTTACTCAACTTTAAGAATAACTTCTCTCTGTAATTGGCTGCGAAGTGCATTTTTTGCGTAGTGCGTCCCGTGCCGAAAAAAAAACTAAATCGACAGAAGCATCCTTCTCCGACAAAGGATGTTGACCATAAAGAGCACGCATTTTTTATGGCTCTGAGTAGCATTTGGTCCTTTACCATTACCACATGTAATTGTTAAATGTAGCAATTTTTTTCGATGATCGCATTTATCTTTGAAGCACTTTATCTTCTAAAGTCTGAACAAAGGTCGTCTAACAATTTTGACGCATCGACTACTGCCAAGTCTCAGCTTTGAAATGATATTAAGCCGGTTCGGCACAATTTATACGACCTGAGATATGTGACTTTGAAGACGTCTAGAAAAACGGTCAACACTTATATATATATGAGGGGTTGTTTTTGGAACAAATACCCCATGACCACTTCCGCGCTTAAATTGCCACCAACGTGTATTTATGATGCAAATTACGATACGTTGGATGATTTCATATGAAAGTAACATCATCTTGTTGCACTGTTGCCATAAGCCCGTTGCTGTTATCCTAATTGTTTTATCGCAGTCTTCTCGTCGCGGTTCTTCGAGCAGTCTTCTGGCGAATCCACTGTTCGATCTATTTTGCCGTGTTGTTGTCGTTATTATTATTATTATATATATATATATATATATATAATTATATCATAATAAATTATCATAGTAGCTCGACGATCAATGACTAAGTAACTGTCTTGATTCAGATATCCAACTGTGATGTTCTACCTGTGCAGTGGCTTTGTGCCGTACATCCAGTTTCGCCGTGCTAGTTATCTCAGGACTCTCACTGCCTTCAATTAGGCCATCTCGCTCGACCACTACAAATCAAGAAAGAAAGCCGGCAGGCAATATTGGGTTTGTCGAAATTCTCAGCTACTTTTGAGGACACTATTATGTTTAACCCTATGGCACAAAAACAACAACAACTGACTTTGCAGAACTTTCAAGTTTGCACTCCTTGACAAATTAACGCGTTCATTCGGTTGGATGCTTCAGAAACTCTGTACCACTTTTAAGAAATCCGCCTCAAAAAATCATCTTTTCTGCCCTTTTTTTTTGCAGGAAATTTTTGCAAATCCTTTAAACAAGAGGCTGGCTCATTAAAACAAACAAAAAATCGTTTTTAGGTATTTAGGACGTAGCGTAATAGTGGTATAGGGCCAATCTTGCTCGGCCAACGACGGAGGTACATACATCACTGGTCCACGTTAAAAAGTTGACCGATTCATACGTATGGTGGGCTCGCCGGACCGCAAAGCTAGCTTTCGGTGCTTAGAGGCAAGCTGAACTGTTGATGTTCTCAAGCTATCATGAAGCTTATCTCAGCCCGTTTCTTGAATTATTCTCGAATTGGAAGCGCAGTATTATACGGGGAGGGGTTTCCCTTATCAAGCTAAGGAACGCTTCGGCGTTTGCCACCAGACTACATACAACAACGAACAGAGGCCGCTTCGTACGCTAGTGAAAGCAGTAACATATCAAAGCAGCACGATAAGATAAGCATAGACTTGACTGGGCACAGGCTTTGGGAATCGTAACACACGAAAGTGTCTGGCCAGGTGGCATCCGCAAGGAGAACATCACTGACCACTTAGGAGGCTCGCGGCAGCTTGTCGTGGGAATCCAGTTAAACTACGTCCACAAAAACCGCTCAGGCCGTTTAAACAATCTATCCCGAAGTTCCAGTCGAAACGTTGAATTTTCAAGTGGTCGCTCCGGAACCAAAGCTTTGCCGTATTGCGGCACTATCAGAGGATGTCGGAACAGTCGGCTTTCTAAAACGACCTGATTTAGATAACTGCTAGAATTAATGTCTCTTGGATATTTAGGGCGTTGTGTAACACATCACTCAGTAAAGCCCGACCAAGGACCAACTGCTGTCTTGCTATATATATCCAGCGATTTTAAGATTTATGAATGGATATAATAGGTCTTAAAAATGCCTGGTCGTTAACTCTGAACAGAACGGAAAGAAAGAAAGAAAGACCAACGAAATGGCAACCGAAACACCGCTGACCGAAACTTTTTTGCTTGTCCAACAAAACGTTACACAAAAGCATTAAGTAATGTAAGAGGTGTAATTTTTTATTCGGATATATCTTTGATAAGTCCAAATTATATACACATACACACATATTATATATATATCTCTTTGCGTGTGTGTGTGTATATATATATATATATATATATGTACACACACACACACACGCACACATGCAAAGATATGGACATTAGAAAAAATTATTATTATCATACAAAAACTAGATACGATCTTGGTTTTTGGGTGTTCCGTAGGGAAGCGTGATCGTTAGCAAGTATATCAAGGGAATAGGACTTTGCTAGAGAGTGTCTTGGTTCAAGGTTCAACAACTGATGACGAAAGTATGAACTTAGACAGGATGTAAAGTATACGTTTGTTTTACCGTCGAAAGATTACCGCTGATGTTAATATACCTATCCTTGGCCTCTGCGTTTCGACGCTTTGTTGAAGTCATGTCTGTGAAATCCGGTATCGTAACATTATTCCCTAATAATAAATAATCGAGCTAAGTTTGAAAAGCTATTTTTTGCCAAAATTACGCAGAAATGCTGCACCGAAACAGTCTGTGTTCTACGCTTCAGTTACATCCAACGGAGAACTGATAAGTTGCGTGAAAAACGAACAAAAATTAAGACTTCGAATACATGACGGCTTATTCGATATGTATTCTGTCCTGGATCCGATATTCGGGAGTGAATAGGTCCACGTTGATCAGGACGATTGGCCTTTTGTATATGCAAAAGTCTAACTGATCGCTGTAAATAGGTAACAGTGTAGCTTAACGTGAAGGAAGTTACCTAATGTCTACACAGTTACGGCAACCTCCTTCGCCTATATACAACTTTTTTTTTTAGCAAGAAACTTCCAAACTAAAATTTTCTGGAAGCGTTGTACGCACGTAAACCGAGTAGACGTTGGTCATGGATACATGCGAACCGCTGTCGTCAAAACGCTGCTTACGGATCGTAACGCATATGACCGCGTGATCTGCGCACATGTATCTATTGCTGTCATTGTTCTTACGTTCTAATAGCGTTAATTAAGTTTGCATGGTAATAAAATTAAGTGTTATTGACAGGGAAGTACGGGAAAGCTGTTTTGGTAGACACATGTAAGCGGCGCTATCGACGGCTTCTATTGTAAGTTGATGGATATCTAAAATGTTTTCCATTCTTCTTTACTTAGTAGATACCTGGCCATCGTACTGAGGTCGTAGCCTTTAGATATACTTAATCGAACTTACAGGTTAGTGTTTCATTTGACAACGCCTAATATCTACCGTCTGAATGTTGCGCTGATCGCGTATAATCAATTTTCGTTCTTTATACTTCGTTCGTACTCTACAAGCAGTCATCTCATATCGACACGCTAAACGAAATGCGGAGTTCGTGTCACTGATTCGAAAGTTATTTTTCTAACTTCCTTTTGCGCTGTCTGTCGTTGCACCCCCTTTCGCCTGTCGCTGCCCTCTACATACTCGCCTTATCATAGCTGCCTGTTGTTGTTTCTTATTAGTTGTTGGAATAGTAATAGCAATGTATTATCGAAGCAACAGCAATAGTACTAGTTCTTGCTATACTATCTCTACCGACCGCGCGTTATCTCTCGTGAGCGGCCCCTCCGGACCTCACTCGCTCTGGCAGTCGTACGAACAGCCCCAGTCAGCAATAAACAGACGACGAGATCGACAGATTAGGTCTGTAGACGTCTCTACGCTACCGTTTGTATCCTACTGGTCGAGTCGGAATAGCAAGGCGAGAGAGAAAACGGAACCCAACGAGCGCACGGGGGCGACCTGACGCGATAGCGGCCGAAAGGAAGATGCGTTTGCGTAAAGTCGAGTTGTTCTGCAGCCCATCGCTGAGCGTACTAGTTGAGTTAGCGCGTGGCGTTATCTAAGTGACAGCGGTTGCCGTAGTATTATTATTATTGTTTTTGCTACTCTTCGCCTGCCTGCTGCTAGAACTTCTTTTGTTAGTCGTTTGCTAGCCAGTCGTTTAAAACGCGAACGGCTTCCGAAGTAAATCCAACGAGCGAGCTGGCACCACAGCACAGCTGACGAAACCGTTGAGATGGTTCGAGAACTCTAGAAGAATAAGTTCACAGCTGGGCAAAAAGAAGATGCCGGCAGACAGCCGTCTACGTCAAGTGAATTTATACATTTAGTTGCTCGATAAAGAGCCAATGCGCCAGTTATCGCAGTGGTGTAGTAATGTAATGCTATTGTTGAAAGGGAACGTACAACACAAGGGCAAGTTCAAAGAGACCTGCCTGCCTGCCCACCCACACCTATCACACAGAGCCGCTTACCTGCTCGCTCGTTGCATAGTAGACCATGCACACATGAATCCCATGATGAGACACATATACATGTGTAAAACACTATTTGCGTTAACGAACAAACTTTACATTATAGGACATGCGTAAGTGGATATGACCTGACAGTACGGATAGAGCGGGGTCAATATTAGAATAAGATAGACGACGAGGCGAGATTATTCACGACATCACGACCTTCTTAAGTAACGTAATATTTTCTGCTTTTTATTTTTTTTTTACATAAAAAAAAATCACTCAACTCGCAGACATGCACAACAGTAATCTGATTTTTTCTTTTTTTTTTTTTGTTTTTTATTTATATGCAATTATAAAACGATTAACAATGGCAGCCGCGTTTGTCAAGCGAATTCGGCTAGTCTAGTATGTTTTCCATGCTGTTTCTATGGCCAGATGTAAATCTCGATTTTCATCAGTAGAAGTATACGGTTTAGCTCGCTCTGTATCTACAGCATGTGCGCATGGCTATATACACATGTTTATGTAAATTTACAAACACTATATTCTAATCACATTGAGATTGTTTTGGTATGGAGCTATCAACTTGTTGCTGTTTGTGTAGACTTAACGTCGTCGTCGTCGTCGGCATCGTCGTCGTCATTGCCGACGTCAACATCTTTAAATGCGGCATTTTTCTGCAGCTTTCCTTCAAAACCCATAATTCATAAGTCAGCGCAGCGCTTCTCGCTCTACCGTTATCACACACACACACACACACAGAGTGATATTTTCGATGCGATAATTGGACGCTATTCCAGTACCCCTAGCTAGCAATAATAGTTCGATCTCTATCCAGCGCTACTACTTCTGGACGCCAGTCAAAGCGTTACCTTCCACTCAGTCGCTATACGATTGAACCATCAGCTCAATTTTTTCATCTTCGATATGTTAGCCTCGGTCATTTTTGGTCGTTGGATCATTTTCGTTCAATCCAATCCAAATAATCAATAGCTATGATGATGACGGTGGTGAGAAGTTTTACGGGACGCCCAAACCGATTGGTTTTCTAGACCTATCAACGCATACAAGCATATACGAACGAGCAGACACAGGCATCAATCGCCCAGGTCGGTCCGGCCCTAGCTGTGCTAGGGATGTAAGAAGTGTTGCAGTTCTTTTTGATTCCGTCAAATCTGCTTCATTTTGCTCACGGAACTCAGACAAACGTCAATTCGTTCTCTCACCTTTTCCCGTTGTCTCGACCACTGTTGGGTGTCAGTGAAACGTCCCTTGGTGCCACTCGATTTACGCATATAGATTAGTGCGTGTCTTTACCGGGCAAAAATGCTACAACGACGTATTTGTAAGTAGTAAGTGGATACGAAAGTAAATTCTCGTAGGCGTCCGTGAATAGACGGGTGTCCAATACGCAGCCTCACAAACTCAGGCACGCGGCCTGCGATATTCCAACACATAGAGCTGAAGCCTACGTGGAGTATACAAAAGATTGGATTTATTCTCGTCTAGACGATGAGCCAAGAACAGGTTATGTTAATCTAACGATCTTTTTTTACTATGGTGGCCTCTACGTTTATCTGCAGAATTTTCTCGGCTCTAGACAGGGATGGTCTACCGAGAGAGGTCAGCAGACTGGTAAAAGCTAAGCGAAGTGAATGACAACGTACAGCGTCGAAGTGGACATTGACGTCCAACGACCGGAAGGACTTCTGTCGGATTTCGACGACGCCATAATGTGCGAACATGCAAGAACCATTAGCTTGATCATTATCAACAGTAGCAGCTAGCGGATTTTGACGAGGATCAGGACCACTTGAGCAGGACAAGCGAGGCGAAGGGTTAATCGTTTGGTTGAATTATCAGGTTTATTCCCACTAGGGTGTCGAATCACTTCGGATGCAAACTTAAGCCTAAGACAATCTGAAAGCTAGCTCAATATCCTAGAGATAGGACACGGCCAGTCAGCCAATACATGACGATTTCCGCCGCGGACGCAAACTCCACTCGAAAAATTCTAACTCAGCTTTAAAACACATATTCCCCAGCCGACGATGACAAGCGTTAAGCGTAACGTTAGACAGAGTAATAAAAGCTGAGATTGTTCCCGAAAGAGGTCCTATATGTTGTTCAAGTACGACGAGCCAGTTACGTTAGCAGTATCAGTGTAGTTTAGATTAGCTCTTGCTCCACCATACACACGACTATACTAGCAAAATAAAGGTGTTCTGTAGCCATAGCTACAATGTAACCGGTCGGACCGGCACCAGTATGGCGAGCATTAGCAAGGGCGTCTTAAGCGGGCCTCTAAAAACGAAAGCTAGGTACATAAAGGGGAAATTAACGAAAAGAAAACACACAGTGGTCCCTAATTGCCCCTCTTCGTTCGACATCTGTTGCGTAGTGGGCTGATCTGCCGAAATAAAGGCCTCTCACCACTTAAGCACTAACCAGCAGCGCCAACTTTAGCGCGGCAGCCGTCTACAGAGCAGACGCTGTATCAAAACTCACGCGGATTCGAATAGTTATAGCGGCATGAGCAGCAATAAAAGTCAAGCAAATTGATTGTTTGTACATTTCGTCTTTTTCCCCGCCTCTTTTCCTTATTACCTTGCCTATATGTTTGATGTCAGTGGCCAATACAGTGTGTTCGATGGGGGTAACTCAAATGAGATTCGCCAAACAGTACGACCATCTGAACACGGTTTAGCGATAGCGGCTATAGTAATTAGGAATGATATCAGCGCTCACGCACTTTGACAGGGATAGTTTGGCTGCCTCAAACACAACAGCCCTCAAATACGAGACAGGTCGCATTGTAAAGTTAGCAGGTGGCTAACGAACGAACAAGGTCGGCCACTTTTAAGGTCGACCCCATTGTTACATTCAATATGACGGTCTTGCTGCGTCTGCCGATTCGCCTATGTAACGAATAAAGCGGTTTACATAGGTCTATAATCCGCTAGGTAGAGTCTGTCTCTCCTTGACGGCGAGTGCGTATATTACTATGTACGTATATGTAGCTGGTTAGAGCTACCCCCAAGGTGTTATTATATTTTTCATATAATCGTTTTTATTTTGCTGGGGTGAACTTTGGTCACGTCACTGTACTTGAGCCGATGACGTTTTTACAGTATTGAAGTTTCTTCAATATTTTCAAGCGAGATATTTAACCTTGCAATGACCTTCCAGCACTAAGTTGTTTTATATTATTGACTTTATTGTGTCAATATCTAATAAAGCTGCTTCTAAACTATATAGTGCTTTTGTTTAGGTCTTTGGATATCTGGATGCAAATATGAGGGGCTGGCTGGCTCGCTCCCTGCTGTGTGTGCCGTGAACATACGGAAAGTTTTGTCAATGACATATCCAAAAAGAACAGAGATATAGTTCTAACTGACAAACTATAACCGTAGTTAACCACAAAAAGGCATTTCTTAGTTATTACAAAATGCTGCAAGATGCATAGCCACCGAACTGGTGGCGGTAGGCGTCCTGTTGAAAGCGGAACTGTTCCTCCATTGCCCCTTTTGCCCCCCGCCCACTCGGCGGCGAAAAAGGGAACTCCTTATAACTATCCTATATATATATATATATTATTAATAGATTAAATCCTTATAATTATCTAATTTGGCATCAATTCTGTCAGCTAATGTGAGTAAGTGTTCGCCCCTGTTTATCCTGTTTTTGGAAACCGCTGCATTGATTAAAAAGGCAGCAAGCGCGCTTGTGTAGCAGCTGCGGAAAAATTGATTAGATCTGACGGACTGACCTGTGGACGGCATCCACAACTCCTACCGCTTAGCGGCCGAGGTCGTTGAGTGAAGTAAGTGCGAGTTAACAGGCCAAATATCCGATGACCACCACAAGTAATATGGCCATGCGTACAGCTCGTTTATGGTGAATGGGTATCAGGGGCACTCTAAGGATAGAGGAACAATTACGTCGTTTTATTGCACTTGGCTCTGTGAAACGATTAGTTCACTGAAGACTGCATCGTCTGAGGTCAGTAGCGGCAACCGTGCGAAGGGCATATTTTTGCGGAACTTACCTAGATTTTTCGTACACATCTATGCCAATTCTTTGCATAGCTTCAAGAATGATTTGATCGATGGGTACAATGGACGAAGGAACAGTCCCTTCTCCATTCTGCTATTCTGATGATTGAGTGGTCACAATGGTTAGCGCATCACGATTACGTTACGCCTCTTTTTCTTTAACGATCGCTGCCATCGACCGCCGTAATTGGCTTGCGTTGCTTGTACAAGTTGCAGTTACTATTTCTAACCACAGAATATAGCTAGAAAATTGACTTTCTGACTGACTTAATTAATTTACTGTGTACTCACGGAACGTCTGAGTCTTTTTTCGTTTTATATATCAATTAATGAGTGGCTGGACCAAGTGTTTCTCGCTATTCGATGTTGACACGATGATGAAATTCAACGGAGTTAGTTTTTTGTACCCACTCTGTCTAGGCCCGTCGTTTCCACCAACGAGACATGATGGATTAATCAAAGTCTAATGAGCTGGCTTTGCGCTGCTTTCGAGATAGGGTATATTTTGTCTCGTTAACATAAAAAACATTACATAGGATAAAAACACATATGAACTTCTATTTATACCGCACGTTTTAATAGCTTGACCCGTTTTACATAAGATGCACATCAGCATATTGGGCACCGGCTGAGCTCTGTCTGCCTGTCTGTCTTCGCTCTCCCATAAGAAAGGCGGAATAGCAATTCTGTTCGTTCGCTGACATGCCAGGCTGCCTCTATCTACCAGAGCGCACGTACATGCAAGTACACATAGAAATAATCAGAAAGCCATGTGCTACTGCAGTCCAGCCGCCTCGTCCACTGCGCTATCTTCCTACAGTCATTTGTTGTAATGAAGAATAGCACTTTTACATTTGTTAGCTTAGTACCCTCGTTGGAAATAAATAGTACGAGCGACAATAGTCCAGGCCATGCCTGTCGTTTCCCCGCATGTTAAGCCTCACGCACAGTAGCACGGAACGCACCTACAGACGTATTCGTCGCGACTACAATGGCAGCGTTGATTGATGCAAACATAACAATAATAGCAATCACAACGGTAAAAACAGCTAGATGATTTAAAAAGAAACAGTTTCAGACAAACGACCTGGAGAGACAGGGTGGGCTAGGCTGCTCTAGTGAACGTTTAGGCCTTCATTGGCCTGCACGGAAGGCTGGCACTGCGCTGCTAGTTACGGCAGCAGTAGCAATAAAGCCAGCCGCGGATGAGGCTGCTATTGTGATAGAAGCGTTCTCAGTGCCGCTTCTCCACCGGCGTCTGTCTGTAATTAAAAGATTGTACTCGCACGCCCAGTCAAACGAGCGCTAAGCGTACAAGATGAGCGCTGAGTGCTGGCGCGTGCCGTGATAAAACTGAGGGAAAAGGGAGCCCCAGTCATATGCACCATTTCAGCCAAGTTACAGACGGACAGAGAGGAAGGTGTGAACTTAACGCGGGATGCAGTTAGGAAGCGCCAGCTCAAGCCCTACATGACCGTGGCAAATACCTAAAAGAAAGGCCTGGTATCGGATTAACCTTTTACAGACACTCACCGGCTCCAGTTTCTGCTAACGCTGCTGCATTACGAAGGATACGTCGTACCCCTGCCACATTTGCGGCTCTTGTGGCATACACACGGCCAAGTATTAGTGAAACACGCAACGAGAAGCCTGAAGTAGAGCCTTTTTAGAATCCACTAACATAATGATTGATTGCTACCTAAGTCAGTTGAGAACTTTCAAGAATATCAAAACGAATTAGTGTAGAAATTTAGTTACTCAATAAATGACCGAAGGATGGGGCCTATTATTTCGAAATATTGCAGTTATACAGGCTTGACAAAGAGGCTTAGTCTTGGAATCGTATAATCATATAACTCTCTCTTCGTTAAAAATCAATATTGCCTATTCTAAATAACCAAGTGCAGCACTTCCTGCCGCAGTCGGTCGCGCTCTATTTACTTCGACGAGCCTTGTCGATCCGTGAAATTCAAAATGAAAATTTGCGGCCATCCGTTCGATTTTACCGGTCCGCACCATGCTAAGTTCGAACCGCAGACGTTTGTATTGCTACCCTAAACTGCAATATCTATATAAATGAAAATGCTGTTGACGGCGTTTGAATATTAGCACCTGTTGGCAGATTTAGCTAGTAGAAAGCAAAACACTGATACACAGCCTATAATATTCAGTTTACTATTACCTGTTTGTTTCATCCAAGTTGATGTTGACAAATTTCTTGTGGTCAGGAGATCCAACTTTGCCCATCCTATACAATCAGATACTTTGAGAAACGTATACGCGACTCCAGTGGCCCAACATCTGCTGTTGTTCAGAGCTTGTCTGTTCCATGATGTGATGCATTGCCTTTCAGCTCCCGCATCGAAGCAAGGATCCCGCCGGTAGAAGCGGTTTTCAGACTGGCATCGCCACGAAAACATCCATCACTTCACCCCAAAGTTGTCGGTTCTACTTAACCGTTAACGTCAATGGTAGTAGATCACCGAAGCGAATCACAGTCTACAAACAACAGCGATCAACGAACGATGTCAGAAGTAATAAATTCGGTTGTCCTTTTCGTACGCCGCAGCAGCTGCCGCCGCGTTGGTGGACTCTGTCACTATGGCTGTTGTGCTACTGCTATGATAATAATAACTATTATTATGTTAGCATTGGCCGTAAGCCTTGGTCGCTATCGGGAGCCCCAGTTTTTTATTCACTGACGCCCCGGGAAAAAACCGAGGCCAGGATTAAGGGGTGAGGGCGTGGCGGAGTTTATTGAGAATGGAGTTCGGCACCTGTGTGCCTATGAGTGAATTTATCAATGAACAACGAACAACGGCTTGACGCTGGTGACGTTAGAAGTCTCTGAAGCCACCATTCATTCCTGCCATCCTCGAACCTCTATTACGTCAATTCATCACGTATCTCTTAATCCCGACGACAATGCCTGGATCGACGAGGACTGCATAGTGATCGATGGTGAAGCTAAATGTTAGTAGCCATGGCTGGTATTGGCCGCTGGGCTCCCGAGCCCCCGACAAGACAGTGTAGTAAAACCATTTTTCTAGATTCAGACTTGGCTCAGTCGATCAATTCCAAATTGAAACACGTCGTATCCGACCATTATTTTAGTTTTCTTACTGCTAGCGCATGTTTTCCAAACGTTAGCATATTGGTCACCCAGACAGAGTGGATGTTGTAAAGCGATGAGATAAATGCTCCGAGCTTACAGGGGTCTTCCGAAGAATCGTTCGTATCGGTCTGTCTCGGTTACCCTGCGACACGCTCAACGATTCTGAGGTTGGGTGCCGGTGAACTTAACAGGTATGCCACTTTTGATCCCACTATGGGCCATTGGTGGATACAAGTATTCCAGACAGTCCATAAACAAATTTTCCGACCTCCTTAAAGACAAACTAGACAAAATGTTTGCTAAACATAAGCTGCTGCCTGCCGCTTCTGTTTCCACGTGTAACCGCACTAAGGTTTTGATTACAAAGCAGTAATAAACAATCATCTGAATGCCGCCAAAATTTAAAAATACAGATTAGATAAAAAAAAAAGATAACGTTATCTAGATATAGTTTAAAGTAGATTATTCTGCGATAACCTAAGATATTTAGTTCGCCTTCTAGCGTATCGAATGTTGAGTACGTATTGCCATGCGCAATAAGATGGCTATAATAAGACAGGACTTCTTTTAAATCTCGGATTCGAGTAAATGGTCAACTAAGCAAGCTTTTTGGCTAGATATGAGAACGACTATGGAAACCCATTCACCAACGCTATATTACCATGCTTTCAGTTACGGGCCTAGATATCGATACGCATTACAGCTTAGTATTATCGTCTGTATTTAACAGGCAGTTCTATCTAGTTCTCACTCCACAACCGTTCGAAAGCATCGGACCCCGCATATCGCACTGTCACTTCAGGTCCACTTCTTCCCCTTTCGCTTTGTCATTCTGGCAATTTATATTTATAAAACAGACGAGACCACCTTTCAAACTCTGGACGCCCAACGCTGCAAAGAGACCAAATTGAAAATGCGGTCGTGGATGGAATAGATTAAATAAATGTAAAGATGGTACCTTGCTGATGCTTCTGTTTATACGAAAGAGGCCGTTTCATTACCGTTACTTTTTTCACCCCAATTAACAGCGCCTATATAGACTGAAGTTTCGTTGGTCAGCTTACGCTTGTACCTGTTTACCTTGGACGTATTGTCGACAGGTGCTTTATAATGGATTTTGCCACGTCATGCGCAAGGCGCTTGGCGACACCGTAATCCGGACCGAAGAAGAGCTTCAAGGATTTTCATTTTAATAAAACAGACTGTCGCACTATGTCAAATAATGACATCGTAGGTTTATAATTCAAATTAATTATTGAGCATAAAGATAATCGAACTATTTTTAATCACTGAAGACACTGATCCATCGCGCAATCTGAATGTAAGACGACTTCGACGACAAATAAATCTAAATAGAGCTCAATGGACCTTCACAAGCTAGGTTTTGTTTTTGAATATAATTATAAATATTTTCGTGATAACTCTAGTGAAGCACCTAATGGCGATCCTTTCATACGATAGAGTAAGTGTTTTCTCTCGAGAGGATCCGAAATGATTTTTCTATTTGCAATTTATCAGTTCTGGCCTTGTTCCCAAGAAGGTCTCCGGAAGGGTCTCAATCAATAACAAGTCTGCTAACGTGTGCGTCAGGCTACAACCGTCGGCGCCGTCTATCCCCAGAAGCAGTATGATTGCTTGGAGCACAGATAATCTAATCTTTTTTGAAGATAGCTTTGATAAGATACCCACCCAGGTTTATGTGCGTTCCTCTGGTGAATTAGGTTCTACGAGGGACGTCACGACCCGTGAATGGAATCGGTAAGCTCGACATGAGCAACTGATAGAGCTAGGATAGATAATGCGCTGCGCCAAAGCGGCCGCCTCTATTCCCGCGGTTATCATAGTGTTATCCTTATCGTTTTCTTACGTGAATATGAATGCGCGTGTGAACTAGCGCCAGCCCACCTATTCTCAATAGATGCCCAATAATTCAGTATGCTCATACAAAACATGCGGTACATATAGCAGGATCGTCCACTCCCGATACACTAATTTTGGGCTGCAAGAAATGTTTATACTTTGACCACACCTGTGGCGTAGTATATGTCCTTGGTGAAGGTCGAATCAGCGACTTCTAGGTTCTTCGGCCATTGCGCCGACGGTCAAAAGTAACACAAGCGACTTGTCCAACGCATTCCGCTATCATAATCGTATTATAAACGTCAATGCTTATCGTTGTGCTGTATTGCTCAGATGACCATCTTGGAATTCTTGTACAGATGCACAATTTTCCATAGAATTTTTTCCACAAAAGCCATCAAGATTTCTTTGCAGATACACTCTTTTAGCGCCTCCGCTGCAGACGGCCTAACTTTAAAGACGCGCGTCTGATAAACTGGTCTTCAATACAAAATTAAATCGTGGCCGCTCCTCGATCCATGCAGCAAAAGGACGCGTTTCAACATGCCTGACACATTAATTATGTATAACCATGTTGAACTTAGGCAAACGAGTACGCTGTTTCATTTGCCCAATGTGGTGATCCGAAATATTCGTGTAGGGCTCGTCATAACTGGATCTTACATTTAGAGACGGTAGTATTACCCAGTCTTTTTTGATTTTAAAAATACGATGTTACATACGGCGGCAATAATATCGCTTGACTCGATCAAAAATGCTATCTAAATTTGAAACTCGGCATAGAAAGGCTTCCAGTCCGCGATGAAATATACGCATATAACCTGTACACCGTACGTGTGTCGTTGAAGCTAGTTTTAGGCCAAACTGTCTGTATGGTATATGTATATATAGTTTTTATTTATGCCACCAATCATCAATGTTCAACTCCCGATCGACCATTAGCCTCTATATTGTCTCCATAATCATTTACGATTTACACCGTATATTATTACGGCGCCCATTCAGAAAGCGACCCACGGTGTGTCCAAGCCCATTTCAATTGCTTCTATGAAATTCAGTATTCTTCGCACGATTACAGCCACTGCCAATACTGTAGCAAAGGAGACGATAATAAAAAAAAAAAAAAATGTGTTTCTTTTTTTATCTCACACAAATCGAATACGCGTCTGGGGCTGACGCAGTATACAGAGCGCACTGCCAAGCTCGCCATCAACAATCATCCGAGCATCATAATAGCGGTGTTTTAGTTGTTTGATTTCGACCAAGAGCCGTGGTTAGGAGTAAACGTTGGGCTAAAAGTAGCACACACGCAAAAAACAGTATAGGTAATAGCGGCTCGATAATAATAATAATAGGCAACTTACGTGCAGGTCCCTTGCTCTTTTTTTTTTGACCAGCTCTTGTAGAGCGTCACGTTTGCTTTCAGGTATGATGTCTGCGTTGCGATGAAGACGAAACAAAAGGTTCGGTTGAACTAGACCAGACGAAGTGCATAGCCGTGCGAAGTTTTCAAGTAAAATCGACCCGTAAATTGAAGCGCGGCAGGCTGTTTTACAGATAAAGGAACTCGAGCTTTATTTTAACTTGTTCGATGTATGATGAAAAATCTAAGGAACGAGGTAAATACGAAATCCATCGAGGTATTACCTAGGTAAACAGTTGTAGATACTAACGTGTCGTTTCGTTTACTACAGTCATACTAATATCACTCAACTGGACCTTCCGAATTCTCGGCATTGTCCTACTTATTGAGCCTTAGGATCCGGAGGAATCAATGGGCATTAGGGATACCGTAACTTCCATACCGGCTTGCCGCTGTGGACAGAAACTTCTATTCATCAATAACATTATAGGTGACAAACAATTACTATCTGTAAATGTTAGATTCGTAATCCTCACTTAAGTTCTTTACGTAATCACGATAACCGGACTTGATTCGATGATTGTGCCCCCTCAGAGAACGCTGTACGACAGTGTTGTTCACAAAAAATACGCAACATCGAGTCCTAGCAACCCAGCGGAATCGAACCTAGATCTAAGGCGTTCGCTGAAGTCCGCAAAACCGGCTGAATAACAGCAGC
Source organism: Varroa destructor (assembly GCF_002443255.2). Lineage (NCBI taxonomy): Eukaryota > Metazoa > Arthropoda > Arachnida > Mesostigmata > Varroidae > Varroa > Varroa destructor. Next base: position 23,175,524 of record NW_019211455.1, on the reverse strand, counting down.
ATGTATATTTGCTATCCTAGAAAGAGGCCTAGACTGACGGTACGCTGACGCAAAGCTTCAGCAGCTCTAAGAGAGGGGTTCCACTGAACAGTACTGGCATCCCTAAACGTGTCAATGCCAGTGAAATTAGAGACATAAGGCAGCCCTGCCTTATGCCCTTCGGCGTTTGGATATCGACGCGACTCATCGGTCACCGACGTCAGTCAGTAGAAGATGACGAAGTTAAGAAAGAGCAAAGACGACAATGGGCAATTGAATTAATCGGCGCCCTCCAGCCTCAGAGAAAGTGATTGGCGCTCCCCACGCAGGGCTGGACCGCTAGCGGTAGCAGCGACGCTAGTACCCATTACATCTAGCAATAATCGAATTAAGATGGCGCACGCTTGACTACAATGTGCGGTATAAAATCTAAATGTAAAAAAGGAAATGAGCGGAGCGAGTATCAGAGATGCGGTATGAAGACGCGAAACAACACACAGATGTGGCTATGCAAAACCGTATATATTCGGGACGGAAACGAACAAACAGTTACAGATTGTGTCGAAAACTGTTTCCGTAACGTATTTAGCGGTCGTACTATTTCTGAACAAGAGCCCCGTGCGCCTAAACACGATAGCAGAATATCCCGAAGTTTTGAGCAGAACGAATGCATCAATACCCTGTACTAAAATATAGACCTAAATCGAGTACTAAGCCAATATTCTGAGCGATCCATTCCCTGTCCCGCCCTTCTGTTTTTCATTCTACGAGATTTTGTAGCCATGGTAGCCCACTGCTACGAGCGCAAGTTGCACCATGTTCCTATTGTCAGCTTGCTAGTAACCAGCGAAGAGTGGCTTATTGCAACGGTCGTCGCTAGTTATTTAGACGGCCATGTAAGTGGTCATGTTTCTATGTATGGTCACTATCGTTCGCCGTGTAAACAGTTTGTAGCACTGAAAAAACACGATGCCTAATATAATTATATGAGCAAGATATCATGTAAAAGCGCTTTTCAAGATACGGTCATGTGAGGTGTGATTTTGATAAACTATTATGTTGAAAAGCCGCTGAAAGATAATTAAATTAAATTTAGAAATCTGCGTTGTGTCTCAACGCAGCCATAGTTATGTCCATATCTGTCACGTGTTATATATATATATATCAGTATTTCTAAACGCATCGTGAGGGATTTACAGGCGCAGATATTTCCTTCGTAGCTGTCTCTACATTGACGAAAAAACCGTTGGAAATCGACTTGAACATATGGGTTCATACATGCTGCACGTATCCAGTTATAACAGCCGACCAGTCTAGAGCCGATCAGCTTTTAAGAGGGCACGACGCTATATGAAACGCATCTGTCAGTAGTTAATTATGGTATCATTTTATATATTTATTATAGAATTGTCTACCTAAATAGGTGGACCATCCTGTCTAGAAGGAAACATTATCGACCAAGCCAAAACGCTCGAATGACGACCAAAAATTGATCCGCCATATTTATATTGACTAGTTTATTAAACACTTGAACATGAGTAGTTATTTTAAGGATCTGTTTAATTATTAAAAGTATTTGAGCCCAGCAGCTTCTATACGAACACCATATCTCCCAACTGCCCTATATAATCGAAATCACCGATAGACTCTATCATGTGCGGCACCATATCTTCGGAAGTTAGCTTTTTATCACTGATTTTTTCGTAGGTTAATTATCCTTGCAGTTCTAAGCCGAGAGAAAGTTTCAAAATCGAGTCGACCGAGCTATAGAGATAGAGTCACCACTGAGGGCATAGACCAAATTTATAGATTATTTGATAAGTAAGCACAATAGTTATTACGTCCTTATTCGTCTCTATTATGTGTTATCTAACGATAGTATTAAAATGAAACGGCAAAGTCAGTAAGAGTCATGCATGCTCCTATGTGTGTGGGACTTATCGGGTATTCGATGACCAAAAAGTCTTACTCTTCGTCAATCACCCCCCTTTTGACACTGTTCGTTTATCCCACACCCTGCCGCCTCGAATTAGGTTCTTTGCTTTGAGCTTCTGTCCTATATCACCTCAGGTGTTCCTTCGAGTTTCAACTGTTTTGGCAATTGGAGCCTCGGCCGCCCAGCCGAAGTAAGAATGGTGTACAGCAGAAGTGTTTGCAGCATCAGCAACGCGCAAAAAATAGCCAAGACGAAGAAGGAGATAATGATAAAGCAATATTAGAGATGATCTAAGTAGACACTCCTCCGGGCGAAGCGTCTGAACTGGGTCCAGGCCTGATTGAGGTGCTTACTTTAGCCATTTCTGGGGGTCACTGCAGTAAATAAAAGGCGTTATACATTTGGTGTCAGAGGCCTGCATCAAGAGAGAGTAGGCACTGGCCACATTGTACAGCTGACTAGACGAATTCGAGAACTAGGTTAAGCTCATGCTGTTTTAGTGTCCATTTACATAGTTCTGGACGAATATGCCGGAATATATTTTTTAAACTAACCTCATTGAGTGAATTACAGAAGTACAGCTGGCGCTTATAATCGTCGTTACCATTTGACAAAAAAATAACTTGTGGTCGACTACCCCAATGGGACTATCAGGACCAATTCAGTATATATATACTTCAAAAGATACCGCCGATAGAATAACAGCAGGGAAGCTTCTTGCTATACGCCCTTTTTCCATTGAACAGGCTCGCTTCTGTCTGGGGACAATCTGGTTAGACTGACCCTCTCGTCCCAGAGTGCAGCAGATAATGTCTCATGGGCCGGAAAAAAAAGCGGCACTGGAAGAAATTACCGTCGACCCACCACTGTCACCACCATCACCGTGGGTCACATGGAGGAGGCCGAGGCGAGTTGAACCATGAACTGAAGGGAGCCCCTGCGAAGCCTTGATCGGCGACACTAGCTGCTGTCGAAAGAAAGTATATATATATCTCTGTGAAGTGTCGACGAGCGCAAAGTGAAAACTACCTCGGAAAACTGCACGTGCTGCTACTGGGCTGTAAGGGCTATTGAGAAATCATTTACCCCTCCGACGAACTTCTGTTATTTCGGCAGCTAGCATCGCTGCTGCTGCTGCTGCTGCTGCTGCTGCTGCTGCTGCTGCTGCTGCTGCTGCTGCTGCTGCGTTGATTGTACACCAGAGTCGTTCCCTTTCTAAGCCCTCGCAGTAGTAGCAGGCCTAGCATCGTAAGGCTCTGATATCTGGTCTGGACGTGTTACTAACAGCGGACCATGCTAGCGGAGGAGCTTAACCAGTGGCTTTCACAACGTTCGAGGCCGGTGTTCATTTCGCCGATCGGTCTACCGTCTCGGTACTAATTTTCTGCTTTACATTTATATCCCTGAGTAATCGTGTGTGTTATAAATTGATTTAATGAAAACATTTTGATCGAGTCATTGAATAGATGGCAGCGTACGTATGTAAACCTTTTTTTCCTATATTAAACTACGACGTAGTGAGTTACTAACGCACCGAGATGCTTTTGAGGAGCTAGAGACAGCTAACAGGTTCTTTATTCCACCCAGAGCAGATGTAAATCTGCAAAATAATAGATAAATTCGAAGATTATAGTCCACTACTAATCTCCAATCATACTACAACTAGGGTATTGTCTCCATGATTGCTTGTCTCTTTTTTTTCTCTTTTTTTTTTTTTTTTTTTTTCTTTTTGCAAATTAACGGTTTACGACTTGAGAGATAAGTGTATTCGGTGTCGCTCAGATATCGACCGCGCTCACGTGTCTTCCGCTGCTAAGAGCGAAATATCTGACAATGTCTCATAAAAACACAGAGCACTTGGGCAGTTCTAGGTTTCTACAAAAAAAGCAACATGGGGAGGAATAGTCTAGAGCTGAGTCATCCCAACCAAATGCACAAAATAATACATACATATAGGCGGTTTCTCTCGGAAGTGGACGTTGCTGTGCTTATTTTTTTTTGTACCCTATAGGTCGAATAGTTAAAAAGCAAAATTTGCTCCTGCTGTAAAGGCTTTTAGTGGGCTAGCGTGTGTTTTGTGTCTATGTCGATGCGTTCACGCAGACGATATCTCGGCTGTTTCCGTCGTAGAACAACTAGCGTCGGCGTCAGGATTGTTTACTGTTAAACTTCAGACAAATCAACAAACACAAATAGCTATTCTATGAAATTTATAGTTCAGCGTCTTCTTTAGTTCGATCCCTGCCAAATGAACGCCAGATTGTGCTTTAACAGCCAATACATAAGTTTGGGTAATATCCGATAGCGAAGCGCATTGTCGTCCGTGAAACCGAGCGTACGATGAGTTTCTATTACGGCAACAATAGAGGGGCTAATCTTGAGTTAAATACGTTCATATACACAATGCCCACGTACGGTTGTGGCAGCTAACTACTTCTACTACGACTATCAGCTGACGCCCCAAGTACTCGTGACTCGTGAATTATTCAATTACCCAATATCAGATCAGATCAAAGCGATATTTTTGAACGCTATTCTACTAAAAACCACACATGGCATAGTAATACATATATTATATATGTGTCTATATATATATAGTACTATGCCAAAAAGATAACAGCAACGTAAAAAAGATGCACAATAAAAAAGATCAATAAAGATATACAATAAAAAAATAGCAGATAAAACGAGTTGGAACAATATTAGTTAAATCGTATACGCACACATATGGAATTGGTCGATATATTGAATAATGCCTCTTGATTGCCAAGCCCATAGTAACCAGTGGCCGGTGACTCGAATCTCATTGTCCACGGCCAATGCTGTTTTGTATCGCATAGGTATGAAAAAATGGCCCTTAAGTCTGTCGCTTCTGAAAGACATTATAAGGTATTATATACGGAGGGAACCTTCCCGAATCACGTTATGCGCGTGATAAGTTCGTTTTAGCTGGTCTAGTTGATATTCTGTAATCGAGAGTGCGATTTTAGACTTTTTAGGTAGTATCTCACAGAGACACTGGTACCAAACGTGCAGCCGGCTGTGGACGACATCCGTCACTCACAACGGCGATTGATAACCTACACCTATGCCCTAATTAGACACAGTAGAGAACGTTCCTGTTTTGATAAGTACAAAATGGCTTCTATTTACGTGCTCCCGTGCCTATTTAACTAATTATGCAGAAGATTACATTTATTACGGCATCGTAGTTTGAAAAAAAGGAGTTTGCTTACAGAGGAGAAAGCACTATGGCTGCGAGTGCAACGTAAGTTTCGTAGACGTCCGATTTGGCTGAATCGAGCAAGATCTAGCCATATTCGCTTTGATGCAAACCCATATACAAGCTACCTTTGTTTTAGAAAGTGTGCGCCTCATACCTTGCACCATCGATGGGAGCTCAAACTATGCCATACACTACAGCTGGACGTGTGTCTGCTATCCTCACTTTATAAACTAGCCAATAGGTTAGCACCTCGAGAAACAAAAGGTGACGTTATACAAGCTGACCACCCCCCAATTCACCTAATAGCTCAGACTAAATCGCTCGCACCAACATCTAACTAGTGTGTGATCAAATTGATCCTATCAATCACTGTTATAATTAACACCGCCTTCATTGATGTTCTCGAGGAACAGACACGTACCTGATTTTGTCCACCGCCTTAAAAGCCGACCAGTGTTGGGCTTTCGGTATGTGAGGCAAGATGTCTCATATAATAAATGTTCAACTCTCGCGCAGCCAGCCAATGAGCTTAGGGGTCCACTCGATCTTTCCGGTTTCACCCCACGGCTGTCGTACATATCCGTAATAAGTGCTTACAGTAGCAATATAATCTAGGCAAATAACAAAGATAGCAAAACGGTACCGCGAGCCTGGACAGACAGCTGTGAAATGAACAAAAATTGGAAATAGCGTTAGCCATAGAATAATCGTAGTGAATTAATGAGAACGGTTAATCGAGGTAGTACCTATTTTAGCGTAACTGTTTATTTAGAGTGGAACGTTCATTACTATTGGAGTCCAGTAAGCGAACGAGATCGAGCGGCCGGCCTCACATACATCAGCCATAGATATCTGCTATATATATATATATATATATATAGTTATTCATCAAAGCTAATGGACGAGGCCGCCGTGACCCTGGACGCAGTCCAGGGACGAAGCCTGGCCTGGTTGGCGGGAAGTGAAAAGGACCGATTATTATTGGCCCACCTGCAAAGTGAGGAGAATTAAGTCAAAAAGGTTTTTTTTGTGATTTAATAGCCGACTTCGCATAACGTATTCCACATTAAAATATCTTCAAGTTATTTCTGGCACTGTTCGAACTTAATCGTTGTTCCCTTCCGCTTGCCCCATTGATTTTTTTCCTAGGCTCAAAGTCTGCGCCCTAATCTCTAACAGAGTTCGACTCTTTGTTTTAATATAAAGTCCAGCAATCGGGGGTTCTTTGGCCACAATCGTTCTGTGGGCTACTAGGGCAAATTATAATTTCGACACTGTCGAAGCGGTGCGTCATTTTTAATTCAGCATAAGAAGAGAAGTAGCTCGAATGGAGATATACTCGTGTTTACAAGTACGAACGTCGTGGGGTAGTTCCCTACTGTTGGCTTTGGCAAATCGAAATCAATAAATATTGAAACCCAATTCGTGTGCGGCCTACATGTTGAATTTGAGCTGCTATCGAAACGTCCTTGGATGGTCTACTACATGAAGTGATAAATATCGAATGTTATAAACTGAAGTTCCATACAAAAACATAAACAAGCTTATGGATACATCACATAGATCTTTGTTTCAAGAGAATGCAAGCGTGCATTCATTGTCCCTTTACGGGTTACTTAACAATAAAAAGTTCACCTCGGGTTGCTCTAGGGAGTACTTGAAATGGCGAAAGATAGATGGATCGGGTCGATTTGGCCCATTAAATTGAACTTATGATTTTCTGCTAAAACATTCGATCTATATAAACGCAATAAATGTAGCAATTGTGCTTAATAACTATTCCACCAATATCGCTACTTAGGAGCTGTTTCAAGAAACGCTACTGCACAGAAAAAACAACCGGCAAATGAGATACATTTATGTATGACGTGGGCAGCTACTGTATAGTGGGTTAGGATATTCACAACAAACGTTTTAGGTCACGAGACGCGCCGCACTCACTGTGAATAAGAGATATATGGGCCATTTGAAAGGCACGCGCTCTAACCCTTCTTGTGCCCCTCACTTTCCTAATTGCTACTCGTTCTACTTTTACTTATTGTTAGCGATTTTCTATCCGACTCTCTTTAGATCGTAGTATAGTAGCAATAGTAGCATACGACATTTTGCTTGTTTTCTTTTTCTTTTTGATCCAAATCATACGAGCCGTCCTATGGTCATCCTATCTGCCTGACCCATGCCCGCACCACTGCCTCCTTTGCGCCAAATCTAGTTTAGCCTAAGCCAGTTTAGACAATGAGGCCATAAACAAACATCTCAGACACATTCTGTTGACAGTTGCTTTGTTGGCCTAAAATTGACGCAGTCGTTGCGGCCCTTACTTCCGCTTCCACCTTCATTCTGAATGTGTCGCCCACTGTGCCCCCTGTCTCCCACTTTGGTTGTCGTTCATGTTCCTTCTGCATGTTCTCTCTGTGTCTGTGTTTGTCCTGATGCCCCGTCACTTCCATGATTCTGTTTCTCTCCCGTGTTGCTGTCGCACGTCCTTGCTGGTAGCCACTGCTACACCAAACTTGTTTTACAGCTTCCTTATCTCTTACTTTTGACTTTGATTGTTGCTGGCAGAACGTGAGCCTGCTCTGTGAGTCCTGCTCGAAGAGTCCAGTCTTCGTTACCCACAACCTTCACTATTATCGCTAGCTCATTCGCTGCGTACCGCTGACTACCAAGGGAGTGCGCATGTCGTCCTACTTTGTCGGCTTTGTATCTTCACGATCTTTCATCCGCCAATTGCTCCGTTAGCTTGTTGGTCGCCCCATCGCACCAGGGGCGGGGGTAGTCTCCTCATCTGCATAATAATTCATGTGTAAATAGAGGCTCGGCCACATGTGTGATTGAGTCAACCAGACTAAATCTAGTTGGTGCTGGCGAGAGTCTCATCTCGCTCCCTGCCCACGGTATGCTACGATCCATGATGAGATAAGGCATCTACGATATGATATCCACATCATTATCTCTCTTCTCCCTAACGTCGCTCTTTTTCTGTCTCTATGCTGTATATATACTACTCGGCATTTACATGCTTTATTCCGGTCGTCAAGTGTCTATAAGAGTGGATGGTATTGTATTGGTGCGAGTGTTTGCACGCCGGGCGATAGTCGTACGTCTGGACTAACAACATAGGAACCGCAAAGGCAATGGCCGCTGTGAATCTGTTAGCTGCTGAGAAGTAAGCTGGGAAACGCCTTTCTTCTACAAATGTACAATTCTACGGCCTTGCGCTTGATGTCTTGAGTCGCATCCCTCGCTATGTCGTCCATCGCCAGCTAGAACGGCCCTATCGAACACTACTACCTCGCTGTTTCTATCGCTAAATCACGTTTTCTCTAATACCGCCTGCACTTTGCGCTTTGTCTACAATTCAGTCCACTGCATTAACTGCTACAAGGCTGAGGAGATAGATTCCTTCATAGCAACAGGTTAAGAAATGCTTGAATAGGTTTGACATGCGGACACGCTATACGCATCGATAGATACCTATGATGACCACCACGGGCAGACTGACCCGTTTCTCGTTCTCTCGCTCGGTAGCTAACCCACCAGACATACAAACTCGCCCGCAAGTTCATTTGCAATACGACAAGCCATGTATTCCCATACATAGTCACGCATAAGTACGCTGCGTTCATTCAGACAGGACATTTTCAGGGAAGATCGCACTCTCTACTGGTACAAGCTCACAACTACCCAGTCAGCACATAGCAAATTTTATCAAGGCAGGCCGTATGGTTACCGCGGTGTCAATAGTACGGTTTTAGAAAATAAGCTAAGAGAGCCTGGATAAGCATAGAGAGTGTCGTAAACTTCTCCGAGTGTCTCCGTAAAAGTATTCGTACATCGCGGCCCGTCGTAGGATGTGGCTGGGTGACAGCAATACTATACGCTCCCCGTACGCGTGGCAAAGATGACGCTGGCCGTAACGAGGTCCTAGCTACCAAGGCTAGTCACTTCGAAATGACTATAGGGCAGCTCAGTGGAACTAGAACCTTTTGAATAATGTCAGGAACGAACTAATTACAGTTTACCAGAACCAGCATGTATTCGCATACAGGAGTCTATAGGTCTACAAGATAAGTAGTACATCGCAGCTATGATACAATGTCGAAAGCATTTATAACAGCGTAAAGTATTCTATGTAGTACGCAACACTGTTGTAACATGCATTTATCAAATTAGCGTAATATTCTCTATTGTTGAAAAGAACCTATAAAGTTGTGCATATACATGTATACCTTTATATGTATTTTCCTGTAGGTGTTTTTAGCGGATCATTATTTGGTGACCTCGATCGATGGAGATCCTTATATTGGACGAGCTAGAACAATTTAGGGGCACTCTGCGTGAATTTGATCATAGAACAGCATTTGACCTCGTTTCCAGATTAGGCTCAATACTACCCGTTACTGTTTTTTTCTGCCATTACTGATCGGCCTTTCCCCCAAAAACGGTAGTGGTAAAAAGGTAACAATAATTCAATCAATATCAGAGTGAGCTTTTTTGAGTGAGAACGGTACTGCTTTTAGAGCTATGCGCATGTAAACTGCAATAAACCGGCAAAGTTCATTTTATCTTCTTGAGGCAAGATAACTTTGGTAGAGAAGATAGACATTAAGGAAAAGTTAGTGAAAAAAAAAAACGTTTTTATCAGAATAAGGTCGCACATCTGCCCCGCTCACGGATGACTTTTACTTTGCGCTATTGACGCACGTGTCCTGATCCAGTGCAAAATTCGAAAATCGACCGTATTATTTAATCGAGCAATTGCACAGTGTTGCGTTACCGTCCACCTCAACATAATTTTAACGATAAACTGATGTTTCGTCGAAAGCTGCCAGAACTCCGTTGACATGAAAACATAGACGATTCCTCTAAGCGGAAACTATTTATATCTAGGATTATCTAGAGACGGAGAAATGGTGATTCCGTTGCTCGCATAAAGGTCACATTTGTCAAGCTCTACTAAATTTACACAGTAAAAATCTATTTTTTTATTCTTATAGATTATCGAATCCGTTCCACGTGTTCACTGTTTCTACCCGTTTATCCCACCGGAAGTAATCCGTGCGCGACTGGGCATCAATGTTCCGGTGGAGTGAAATCAGCGCTTGTTTCGTTCGTGTGTTTGCTAGAGAAATAAGTTTTTTTTTGCGGTCGACGATGAATGTACTGTTCAGGAAGCCAGGCTAAGGAGATATCGTGGCCGGCCTGTTTTTTGTCGTGCCTGTCACCATGGCATCCCGACCTTCCGAAGCGACTGAGTTGAAACTAAGATATGTATTATCAACGACTATACCATCAATTTCATTACAGATACGACTATATTTATTTACGAGTATCAAATGAACCTACTTTACACACTCGACGTTACCGTCTGTCAGTGAGATGTGCACTAAGGCGCAGCCAGTAACGACAACGACTTGCAAAAACGTGCCCGCAAGCGACGCCAATCTGGGATAGCTTTGCGTCTGATCCACGATCCGATGTTATGGCTCAGAGATTCTGACTATTGTTCTGGTGGCAGAGGAAGAATGCGAGAGAGAAGAAGGAAACCTTCAGCAGTTAGACTTGGATTCGGGAGAGGTCCCGTAACATGTCGCGTACTCGGCAAAAATTGAAAAACGTACAGTTAAAAATAAATTAGTTGAAATAAAGGAACTGAAACACAGTGGCCTCTAACCAAATCTGTGCTAACTATGAGAGCGGCAACGGGCCCAATTATCTAGGAAACCTTCTCGTACAGGACATTCAAACACTAACGTAACAGCATACACAACACTGACAATAAAGTATAAGTGTACGAAGGCAATCTGATAAAACCGTACGGTAGATTCAATGATAGGACAACACTGGGCTGAATTTTTTTTGTGTATATTGTCTTTTTCTCACGCTGATAAGAGATCGTCGCCGCGCTTTTTCCTCTGTAAATTTTCGCTTCGTGGTATTTTTTCTATAATGGTTCGATGTAAAATTACATATGTTTTCATAGTAAACGGTACCTAATTCAGTTATTAGTTAGTATTTATTCATGGTCATTGCTGCACAGGGAAAATGGGACAACATTAACGGAACTTCTTTATAAACTAGTATATCGGTTTAATAAATAAACATCAGGTATAATGATTTACATGTACTAGAGGGGACATTCTTTTCACGGACTTACTCATTCAATACAACTGCCAACCGCTATGGTCACGGCTTCGATCAGAGGCCGTTCACAGGGCGAAAAGGGTCAAGCATTCTTCTTCTTCTAAAATGGCGATCAAATGTTTAGGACTCGCTGTGGGTAAAGCAATATTGCTACGTGAAAATGCGTCGCAACCTCACCTAAATCGGCCGTACAGAAAAGTCTAGCGTATCCAGGTTTTGAGCTGACAGTGGGCCAAGAGTCTCAAGAATCTATAGTGGGTCCGTCCAATTCGAAGAAGAGACTTGACACTAGTTGATGTGTGTTTATCTTCTGAGCCTCTTTCTTTACCGTGACAAGCTGATGATATCGTTCCAAGAGGAGCCGGCGTTCTTCTCCTAGGAAGAATAGAATACACAATAGTCATGATGTCTACGACGACAAACGGCCAATAATATCTGTCCAATTTGTCCCGATTAGCCTAGATACTAAATAAAGTATGGCCAAATTCAAGTATCTTATTAAAGGACGGAGCCAAATGAGTCTATGAGCGACGTTTATGTTTTTTCGGTATTGTGTATCAGGCTTTTGCGATTGTATGGTTATATAAAATATGTATTTCGACCGAGAACGTTCGAACTCGTAGCCGGTCGCTTGTCGTATGCTAACTTCAAACACAGTAAGTATAGTGACGTAAGTGAGCGAGTAAGTTGTCCGAACGAGGCAGATCCGAGATGCGCGCAATGTGAATTAATAACGTACCGATTGAATATTCGTGTGCACTTAGATATTCAGAGATTGCCTTTATGGTTGTTCGACTGCCATCGCTACCGCTTCTGGGCCATTGGCTATATGCTCACGTATTACGCTTTATGGCGATTAAATGTAAATGATACGTAAAAGTATACCAATGATCGTTATTATCGATTGTGGCAACCCTATTCAGCTGTCCTATATAAGTAAACGTTTGTCCAAATCAGTTTGATATTTAATTAATAAACAGTTTGAGCAAGTTCAACTTCTAATAAACACTTACGGATATAGAATAGCGGAGCCCTTCGATTGTATCATTTGGCTATATGCTCTGTAGGTGACATAGTATAAGGTCTGAGATTTCCCACCTCAGGAAAAACTGGCAGATCACTGGAAGAAACGTCTCTAGTCAATTAGAATTATCTTTTTCAGGATTCATACAACGTCCCAGGGCCTAAGTCGACTGTAAAACTAGCGTATTACTGTTGTGGCACCAATAGTCTTGTTCGAAGTCCTTGCAGATGATCTTTGAGCATCCGCGACTGCCGTCCTTGCCGGTTGCCAAAGGCCTGACGCAGGCACACACAATTGGCGATGTGTACTAAAACGGAATTGCAACCCCTTCGTCATTTCTCGGCTGAATAGGTTCCCAGACACCCAACTACAAGTAACTGTTCAGCTGCGTCGTGAGGAAAAGCAAGCGTTCTTAAATACGATCATAGCAAAGTGTAGCAGTATCGAATGCAAAGCTCTATGCCTATCTGGAAACGGGCTGCCGTATCAATTCCTGCCTGTTTTGTAGTTCATCCGCTTGCTATCACCCATCCAGCTTTTACTAATGGCTCGTTTGTCTTTCTGTCAACACTTTTTAACATTTGTGGACTGGCATTGCGTTCCTTTGACATAGACTTTTCAACATTGTGCGCGGCCATCTTAGGTCTAGCGAGTCCGGAACCTCACTAAGGCACCATAAATGTTGCTGGCGCCGCCGCTACTGCGTTTAGCTACCTACAACGTTGCCTGGTTAGGTTGGAAGACGACGCCTTTTTGATAACCTGCCGGGCAGAGTCCATTTTGACTGGCGCCTTTGGCTCAACGCTACTGCTCCCGCTACCACTACAAGCAACATCCTTGAACTGCTTACCCTATTTGTACGATTACTGGCGGCTGGACATGCGAGAGAGAAGCTGCGAATGAGAACAGCGAGCGGTGGCAACGTGAGTTAGAAATAGACGCAATGAATCCTGGCCCTGGCCACAAGGGTGCCATTGTTTTCTCTAACGATTTGTTTCGCTGCTGGGTATTTTTTATTTTTAGCCCACCCTATTACTTTGTTGTTTTCATCTATCTTATATCATATTAGTTCTAGTTATTTATTTGATAGTTACCCTGAAATATATAGTAAATCAACGAAAACGATGTATGGGAGGAAAGTGATCTTTTTCCACGATGATAACAATTGCTCAAGGTAGGTGGTGGGCTGGAGCGGGCAATTGTGAGCATCACTCGAATGGACCAATTGCTCCGTTATGCTCTATTTTCTGTTTCTGTTCATTAACCCTGCTTACTAAACTTTTATCATTTGAGTTACCAGGCCATAGTCGAGCAACAGGGGAACAGAACGATATGAAAGAGTGTTACAACAGTGAACCTATCAGAGCAGCGCAATGGGGCCGGCGACCTAAATGCGTACTGGCAATAGTAAAACGGACATTATAACCTGTACGAGTTCGATGAAGACGCCTTTTCTGAATGGAGGAAAGCGACTGGCGCACATACCGCTGAGACAGTACAGACTATCTGCGATTGTGTTCCGCTTGCCTACCGTTGGCTACGACAGGGTCTGGACCTTGGCGCATTCGCTGTTCCTAGCACCGTCACTTTGGACCTGAACGCTGTTTCTGTAGATGCATGTAAAAATCTCTATCAGAAATAGAGTAAATACGCTAAAAGGACTATTAGTCACTACGAGCATGAATGCTAAAACTCAAAACATTGTAACAAGCCAGCTTGCTGTCTGGCTATACGAGGTGCCGCTTACTAGCCCACCTATAGGTACAAGGTACACACGTCGTCCCTTAAACTAGCTGCAGACGCACCCAGACTGGTGCTGTTGCCGCCCATTCCGTCGGCGTCGCCTGTCGCCTTTGTTGCCTCGAGTAACAGAGCCTACAAAATGCTTGCTTTTAACGATGACCGCTTTGCAAGCGGTAAATGATTCTATTTTACGTAGACATCTCGTAACATAAGCACATTTATATACACGGACGCTGTCACGGGTGAGTCAGGGCACCGCCACCGCCGCAGGCAAGAAAAGAAGTCGGATTAAATCTTTCTTAGAGAGGCAAGCTAAACTAATTTCAAAAACCTGATTAGCGGTATACGTATATGGTAAGCGGAGACTGAGAAGTGCAACAACAGCGACGATGATAAGGAGCCACATTTGACCTGCGCATTAAGTTTTAGCCTTTATCTTCTTCCTTTCACAGAACAGGTTTGCTGGAGACCTATTCTGCTACCATTAAGCTAGTCTGTACGCAGTTCCGCCGATTCACCTTGCCCGGAGGTATGACGTCACCCAGATATGGGCATGAGATTGTTGTCTGGCGTCGGCGCAGAAGTTGGGAACAAAGGGAGCGACGATCTAAGTCTTTTTAGTCACTTGTACTTTACCCTTATCTCCGGACTTGTTCTTGTCGTCGTTCTCGCTAACACGAAGTTTGCTGGCTTCACCCAACAATGGTACAGGGCCGTTGAACTCGCTCATTGTTCTGAGGTTACTACTGCTGCTTTCACTAATCAAAATTGTCATTTCCAAAAAAGACTTGATAAAGTATAGAAAAAGAAGCACTGGATAAGCTATAGACAATCTACTTGTTGTGGTTCGTAGGGCATAATTTTCAATTTGTTCAATGACGATCATGACAAGCACATATAACGACCTTGTCATATTGTCTACTGATCCTATTTAACCAACATCATTATATAGGAAACGACATGATGCAGATTTACCCATACTTCCGATGTGAAGACGTAACGTGAACCGTAGTATTTCTTCAGTGAATGTACTTAGCATTCCTTAGTAAAACTAACTAAGTTTTACAGTGATATAATAACGGCAAGTTCAGTATAGCTGTCACCTGAACTTGAAGAAACCATCAATTACTAAAGCCAATATGGAGAATGTGTCTTACCGGCAAAACTCTGTATTTATGTGAAAGAAGAATGGTACAGGCTCTGGAAGAGTTCCGCGTACACTTAAGTGGAACTTACTAGTCCAACGTTTCTTATCGGAACACATCAGCTTATTGCAACGATGAATGATTTGTAAGGTTCTATGTGACGTTCCAGCTATCAATTTAACTTATTTTACTCGGAACTCGGTGTTAATTTGGACTGTAAACTCTTCCAGAAAGCTTCTTAGATCATTAAATATAAACGTTTCATAGTACATCTGTGATGCTGTGGTCGACAGATATCTAGCATATATTTTGATTTGATAACTGCATAGGAGTAACGCCGCTTATGGCTACATTCTGTCGTCGCGTTGAGTAAGAACTGAACAATTAGAAAAGCATTTTTCAATAGAAACCTATTGATTGTAAGGGCATAAATTGATAATTTCTTATAAATATTAACATGAATGAGACTCCTTGGCTCCTCCGAGGCTGAAGTAAGGCCAATATGTAATTTACAAACGTTCATTGTAAATATATTTTTATTATATACAAATAGTACGTACAGTACAGCCGGAAATTAATTATCTATGATACGTAAAGAAATTTGCATAAGGTTAGTAAAAGCGCTGTTGTTGTGCTGCATATTTTTATGTTCCCTTTTTTTTAAACTACCGATTTTTTTGTTTAAATAAAAGTATCTCCTATTGTCACGAGATAGCAGGGAAACATTGTCCACAGCGTATCGTGATACCTTTACATGGGCGATGATCCAAAGTAGAACAATACATTTTCAGATCATGTACACATATCGATTAACGAACTTCTCGCTATTGCATAGGAAAGGCAATGATAAGTAATCTACGGCCGTTCGCCACCATTCGTTAGCCACCTACAAATAACGCATATTGCTTACTACAGTCCTTTTTTACCTTCAAGGCATTTACGGGTATCACCAGTGGCTGAAGCTAACCTCGGACTTTGACAGTGAGCCCGCGCTAGACGCGATACTACGATATGGCAGCGGAGGTGAGAGCCCGCGAGCTGCTCTCTTGTCCTGCCCGTCAATGGACACCAAAAGCAACAAAACAGAACCGAAAAAGCCAACTGTCTATCGTCCAGGCAGGACCTGGCCGCGTAACGCATCCCAAAGTGGTTTGGCCAGGTAGCTGTGTATGTGAAGTTGGCACAAGGTGAGTCATGCTTGTTAGACCAGTATCAACAGGCAACGGCGGCTGCCGCAGCGCCGGAAACACAGCGGTCACTCTTCACAAATCGAGATGACATCGACAGGGCAACGGCTTTGGGGTGGAACGAGCCAGAGGCCTTGAAAAAGTGCAGGAGGCGTACAATGAGGAAGGCTGTCAGGAAACCCCAGCGATAGGTATCAAAGGGCGGCCATGGCCGCTGCCTTTACCCGCTCGTGAGAGTGGCTCATGTCGAGTGCTCACCCTTTTTGGCGGCTTGGTATCCTGGCGGCTTCTCACCCCGCGGCGCTCGTTGGGATCCATTACCCTCGCACAGATAACATGGGAGCCTTTTTGAAGGGGAGGAGGTACTTCCCGTGCTTGCTGTCCTGCTGTACCTGTTTGCCCCGGTAGGTTTCGCTTGGCATAGCTTCGGCTGGCCTTCATCGTACTGAACGGCGTGAAGTGTCGAGGCGAACTCACACAAACATGCGCAGTAGATCGTTTCAAGTTGTTAGGAACATATCGCTATTGCCGCCGCTGCTTATCCGTTCGGTTAATTATGCCATTATTCCGTTTTGTATGGTGCTAAGTGCATTACTCGTTTCGGAAACTTCTAAAAATATCTAGCAAAGGGGGAAAAATCAACAAAATGTCTCGTTGTTATGGTATATGCTGCTAGTAAGGCCCCTGAGACCTACTTAGGATGTCAACTGTTTTATGAAAATAGGCAGATACATCGTCTTATCTTCATGTAATGGCAAAGGTTTAAATACCATGTTCGCTAATGGCAGATATTGTCTTTTGCGTTACGAATACGGGTGGTATATTTTATAAATCGACTATTTAATTTGGGAAGCTGACCGTTGCCGTTACTTTTAGTGTTTTAGAATTGCTATAGCAAGGGCGATACCTAAAGGGACAGGCTTTTTCGAATATATTGAATGTACATTCACAAGTACTTTCAATCCATCTGTGTGAAGCGCATTATTTAAGACAACGAAAACGTAGGATAATCAAAATAGATTGCAAAAAAATCGAACGGCCGATTGGGGCAGAGGACGCCATTCGATTATAATCTTAAATAAGTTAGGATGAAAAATTTATACTGAGACGCGAGCTCTCTATTTGAAGAGATCGTCAGGTCCCGTAAGTTTACCGTTCAGTTCCCGTAGCAGTACCTTGCTGGCTCACCCGAGGCGCTCGACTCACGTTCGTTGACAGGTCAATATGGACTTACTGCTTGGTTGAATTAGATAGAAGCTTTGTCCGAAACTGTACCTAAGAGAACGTTTTTTTATTGCTGTTGCTGGCGGTGGCACAACCCCTGCGAGACAAAATATCAGTTCTATCCGCTCTGTTGCAATAGCGGCAGTAGGATATTGGCTCCTTCTATAATACATGCATAGTTACAAAATGGGGCCATATATTATCTCACGCAAAGTTAGAGCGGTGAGAAAAAGTGAAAGGGGAGGTAGTCAGTCAAATGCTCGATCGAAAGCAACCAAAAGTATCGTATCGGATAAATTGAAAACCGTCTAAAATATATCGCAGACATTTGTGGTGGTGCGCAAGTATCCGCTTGACTTAAACGTCGTTTGTTAAGCGTATCCAATTTAAGTCTAATTACTGCTAAATCGTTCTCTCTTCTTCTTTAGCATTAATCTACATAGTATGGAACGTACTTCTCCAGTGGCGGCACAGCATATATATGAATCTTTTGTGCTCCTTTTTTTTTTATGGAAGCTCAACGGGTTCTGTATGCTATTATATCGTTGCTGTAAAATTACAGGACTCAATGTAAGCTAATCCATCAATACAACGGCCATTTCTTATATCTGCCCTAAAAATTGCCGAAATGTAGCGGCGACCCGCGTTTTCTCATCGACGCCTGAAAATGACGTTTCGTTGAAGAGAAAAACAACATGGCCTATGATCGAGTGAACGTCAGCAGCTCAATGCTCATTCTCAGTATCTGAGATTCGTTCTACCTGACGTTCGTATGTGTAACGCGATGCACGTGCTAATAATATCCACTGGGCATCCAACCTGTCTCTAAGCACAGCGATGGTCCTCTTGTATTGCGGATCCCCGCTGAGGCAGTTTCGGTTCCGTTGGCTCTTTGTCAAAAACCAGTCGTCTTTGCACAATCTCCTCGACTGTGTGTCATTTTGTGGATCGGTTCAATTTTACCTTCGCCTCATTGTCAGAGCTAGCTCAAGAATTTGACGCTCGAGTCGACGTTTACTTGACCAGTTCGAAGGGGGCTCGCGAGGCCAACTTCCCTGGATGATGTAAAATACCACAGTTTCGCAGTTAAAATCTCTTCTATGTACAGAACAAGTTGTAAACGCAGCCTCTGTATCGCTGTCCTGCGATGAGATGTCCGCGAAAGATGGTGACCCACCTGTTGTCCTTCTACCAGCAGCGCTACCACCGCTAGAAGCAACAAACCGCTTCTTCCTGTCGTAGTCACCGTTACGGTAAGTGAAGTGTGGGTTTGACCGCTGTAGCGCGTGACTGCAATGACGAAGGCCGGTCACGAAGTTAACAATTATCCAACTAATTTGCTGATATTGTAGCCGCATGAATGATCTTTATTATCGTTTGATAATACACACAGTTCTTTACGCAGATCCGCTTTATCACCTTATTGAACTTTTGCACGCAATAGAAAATATATGTTGCATCGGCTTTTCTGTCAACGGTAGGCTTTGACCACAACAGTCCTCGAAACTTCGCTCTGAGCTGAGTCAGGCTGCGGCCTGCAAAAGAGAAAACAGGCTAGCTAAAAGAGCAGCGCCTTTGTGGCCGGTTTTTTTTCTATGCATATTTATTATATATGAGAATAAACTTAAGAAGCGAGGCCGATCTCGTTCAAGAAATACCTGAACACAATTTGCGCACTGACCTATGCATAAACCGTCTTGGGGAAACCTATGTCCAGAGATAGCTTGCGGTCAGTTAGTGCGAACGCATATATGTACACATATAAGCACACAGTTGAATGTGGGCGGGAAATGCTGGGTATCGAAATATTGGGTATTTAGTTTTCGCAGCGACTTCGACCGGTTCGCCGGCTAACTTGCGAACAATTCGATAGTGAGTAAGAGTGCTTAGGATGCCGCTGGTAAGAACCAAGAGCAGTTGTCCTCAGAGCAGGAACGTTAGTCAAGTCCTTGTCAGAGGCACTTTTAGACCTTGTGCCTATTGGCTAGTACTCGACAGGTCGGAGGGGCTACGGAGGTACAGGAAAATTTTAACTTGCTGTTTTAACGATAATTAATAGATAAGGACACTACTTTCATCAAGAAAGGCACACGGGCTATACCAAGTGTTTGTGAATACCTCCCACAAACGATAATCTTATAAATATATATATACAGGCAGGTTCTTGAAAGGAAGGCGGGTCGAAATAAGGACAAATGAAGAATCGAAGCATTTTCAGCGATCTGCTATTTAACTTTGGTGATGGTCACCCGAGCTTCTTCTAGAAATTACTTCTCGCCTTACTCCGCCGGTCTTCACGTCATATGGGATATCATTTCCTTGGCAATGCTTAATTCGTTTATTTTCTATTAGAAAATAATATGATTTCTACAGAAACTCGAATGTGCTTTTGGTTTATGTGTGCAATTTTTGCTTGGGCGTTCGCGTCCATGTAAGCAAAGCTTCTTCCCGTTTCCCATTTGAAGATCACGTTCAGATCAGCAGTATATTAATATGTGATATACTCAGCGCATAGAATCGCGACATCAATGGCCAAACAGTCCCTATATTTCCATTTCGTCCAACGTATCGTCACTAAACTAACTCAAACCGCCGTCATAGTTGCTAACAGTTTGCCATAGACACTCAGTTACGAGAATGGTTTAACCAATCTGAGATAATAACCGTCAAATACTAGGTTTTTAACTGCATTTGTATGTGATTCGATGCCTAGCGAGACTCTGAACCGACCTCTGCGGCTCGATGCCATGTACCATGCAGCTATCCGCCTGCTCTAGTCCTTCTTAGCTTTACGCATCACGGCCAGAGAAGGACATGCATCGTTAATCATCGTCGCTCAATCGGGAACCGCGTCGGACGGCGGACACGCGTTTCGAATATCCGAATTCTACGTCTGTCCTGCTCGCGCCTTTCGAACAAATACCCGACACAGCACTGGTGGCTCATGTGTGCGTTTCCTATCTTGTTTTTTTTTCTGTCTATCATATTCTCTCCCCATGGCCTCAGTGTCACCGATGCCCTAGCCTATCATCTGCTACCTGTACATATCTGGCCCAACCATGCCCGCACTGTACTCAACCCGAGCCCAGAAAATTGCGATGCAAGTTGAATTCTTCACGGGCTGAAGGTACGTTGGTTACAGCAAAAGTAAACTCACTTCCCTCAACCACCCTTAACAGTTAACTGAACCACGGATATGGCTCGCTACCGCATTATACGTTAACTCCAACTGCATTTGGTAGGCTTCTGATATGTCCTTCTAACTATTTGCAGCTCTCGTGTAAAATCCCGTGTCTCCGGGCGGTTCGGGTCATCGCCATTAATGAATGCGCATTAATTTCTGCTCGTGCCATTTAGACCTAGCACGCTGCCGATCTTCGCTGGATCTTTCATACAATTTGTGCGACATATATCAATAAACCCATAT